>NC_092642.1:17847207-18139433 GCF_039555335.1 Amphiura filiformis | reverse complement strand
GTATTAAAATCTATGACTATTTCCTTATCTGTTTGATTCCTTATAGATTTCACACTTACGGGAGTCAGCATGCCTCGAAGACAATTGTCAAGAGACTTCCACAGGCAGTCGATAAAGAAAGAAGCCACAGCTATGTGACCCCTCATCCAGGGATTTGTTGCACGACTGAATCAAAATTTTATACGAATAATGATGTAATCAAATGTGGTATTTGTTTTTCTGTGATTGAGGAACCCAAGTCCCTTCCTTGCCTGCACTCTTTTGTCTAAAATGCCTGACTAAGTGGGTTGAAGACGGAAAGGATATCGTAATGTGTCCACTCTGTCGCCAGCATTCCACCATTCCAACAGAAGGAATCAACGGATTTATCACCAACTTTCTAATCAATACACTAAAAGACCGCGAAGAACTGGCTGCGAAGTTGCAATCAAAGGATGCAAGATTTGTGTGTTCTTACTGCAACGCAATAGACACACATGCCGAGGCTTTTTGTACAGACTGTTGTGGGTTCATATGTCAAGAATGTGGAATGAGACACAAGAAAGTTGTCATCATGCAGAATCACAAAACTGTTAATTTTGCAGATCTTCAGTCAGGAAAGGTTGATATCAAGAGCGTTATGAGACAAGAATACTGTAGAAAACACAAGGGACAGATTCTAGAGTTTTTCTGCAAAACGTGTGATGTACTTGTATGTGTCGGATGCACTGATGTTGACCACTTGGGACACACCAGGATCAAGCTTAAAAGTAGCACCGACGATCAAAAGTCCGAAATCAAACAACTATCAACAGAGTGTGGGAAAATAAGCCAGGTGGTTGCAAAGGCTTTGAAGTGTGTTGACAAAGTCCGAAATGAGCTACAAAAAGGTGTCGAGAAAGCTAAAGCAGACCTACATCTAGCTGCTGAAGAATTTCGAAAGAAAGTGCTAGCTCAGATACAGCAGAAAGAGATCGATATAGAGGGACAAATTACCCAGGCTGCAACAGAGAACATCAATCAGATTGACGCACAGAAGGACATTCTTCAGTTACAGCAAATACGTTTACAGACTCCTTTACAGATGGCATCAGAGGTGACACAAAGTGGATCAGATAATGACTTTGCTCTAATCTTCTCTTCCTTGAAGAGCTGCTTGAATCAATTACGAGATATGAAGGTAGATGATGTCGATGAAAATCTTGGAGAAATTGAATTCACAAGGAATCAATACGTGCTATCTCCCATGCTAAGTCTGGGATATTTGTCAGTTGGTAGCAAAAAGAATGAATATAATCATGGTAAAACAAAGTCAACAGCAACACCAGCAACACAAAAGTCAGACTCATCCGCAACAGCAACAGGGGTTGATAGGCATATACAAGAGGTTCTCGCAGGTGTGCGTGGAACGACGAATGATGGAACATGGAAACTGATCAAACAGTTTGGTTTTGGAAAGTTATCGTGTGGTCGTGATATAGCAATTACATCGGATAGATATTTCATTGTAACTGATTTGGATATATCTTCTGTTCTGCAAGTGTTCAATCAATCTGGTACTTTCAAATGCAAGCTAGATATCGGCCAAGGATTGAAGTCTAGACAAAAATCTTACCCTTGGAATGTAGTAGTTAGCACATATGGAAGGATATTCACCACACAACAGACATCTCATGTGAATGTTTGTGACACAACAGGCACTTTTAAGTATCAATTCGCCACCAGGTCTCCCAGCAATGTATCATGTACGGCACAGAATGCAGAACTCATAGGTCTGGCAATAGATAATCAGGGATGCGTATTTGTAGGTGAATATACACAACAGTATATCAGTAAGCATTTGTTAGATGGATCCCATATCAGTAGCATTAAGGTGCCGATATCACCGTGCTATATTGCAGTCCCATCACAGGATCATATCATTGTCTCAAGTGGATGGGGAGGTACAGCACATATTCTTGATACCAATGGCAATATCATCCATACACTCAACCCTCCTCCAAGTGTGAATACCTGGAATCCTTGTGGTATTTGTTATACATCAGATGATGAAATCTACTTGGCAAACTGTGCGTATGGAGGTGGTTGTGGAGGCATCTACCGATATTCCAAGTCAGGTCAATACCTAGGATGCATAATAAAGCACGTTGAATACCCTGCTGGTCTGACTCTGACTGATGATGACAACACATTGGTCGTTGTTGAGGAGAAAAGTGTGAAGGTTTTCTCTAGAAACTGATCCTTGGTGAGCTTGGTCATCTTGTCATGGAGAGGTATGGTGGTAATGAAATTATAATGTACAAAATTCTCCATCTATCGACCACTTTATTTTTGTGACTTAGTTTTAGTGTCTTTGCAATTTACAAAGCCGCATGTTGACTGAGTTAACTGATTATCAGTCAGTCCCATCAAAATGGGCAACGTTGTTATGTCAAGTCCCACAAGGGACGATGTTATTGATGATATTGTCACCAACTTTTGACCTAAGCCTCGGAAAGATAAATCAGATCAACAGTCCCAGTAAGATCCAATGGGAACCTGCAAGACCTGGATGCTTGATCGAAGGAAAATCCCTCAAACTTCAAAAGGCAACCACCTTCCCTTATCTTGTAATTGCTGATCATGTTGATCATATGCTTGAAGTGGTTACCGAAAACTGCATGTCTAGATTGATCTCTGTCGGCAATCACAAGTTAACACAATGATCAGCCTCAACCGAGACTCCATTGATGACAGAACACTCAATATGTGTGTGTTCGGTTTGCTATAATGTAAGAATCAGAAAGATACAAGCAGTTACCGGAACAGTGCAATAGCCTTCCTCGCAAGACTTTTGAATGAAATGTAAATTTTGTTTGCACTCTGTGCTCTCTCATGTTATCTGCTAGTCGGAAAAGCGGGTTTTGTGAATGTGTTTTTGATACAATTAGCTGTGTCCTTGTGCAATACCGTATTGGTACTGTGTTTTATATGTGTTTCTTTTTATGAACGTTTTCATGTAATACCATATAATTCAGCTCTTAAAAACTGAAATAATGGCAACGACACATTAGCTATGTAAAGTTATTTGAGATTGCTGTGTTATTTTTTATTCGTCGTTTTACATAATACATACATAAAGGTACACTTAAAGGTTTCACTTTTTGTTTGTTTGTTTTACAATGTGTTGAATAGAGGGGGACTTATTTGTCTTCATGGGTTAAGGAGAGACGCGATGGAAGAGTTTGAAAGAGCAATCAGTTGGTGAAATTTATAGATGGTTGAACTCTGGACCTCCGATCACAGTTGGAGGTGTTTGTATTGACCGTCTAAAAGGAAGAGAGCAACGGTACCTTAGTAATTCATTTATGATATTTGTAATATGTCTTTAATTAGCATTGGGCGAGATTTTATAATCCCTTATTGTTTTGACAATGTGGTCTGCATAATGTGTAACTGGTGAAATATGCATGATGGGAAAGTGAAATAAAGTTGCGCGAAGTGCGCAAAAACTTTTATGGGGAAAATTTGCCGAAACCAAATTACAAAAACAATTTTATAACCGTGTCGGTCTGTATTCCACAGTTGCGCGAAGTGCGCAAAAACTTTTATGGGGAAAATTTGCCGAAACCAAATTACAAAAACAATTTTATAACCGTGTCGGTCTGTATTCCACAGGGGGCAAGATGTTTCTTTTCCTTTCTCCTAACCATGACCAGGGAGGGTAATGTCTCCTTTTCTTCTTCTTTCCCCTCCTCTCTTTCTCTCTCCTCCTCCCTTTTCTCTGCCTTTCTTGAAAGGGAAAGTATAAGTAACGCTGAAAATGTATAAGAAAAAATACGAAGTTGAATAAAGTTGCCAAGACCTTTAAATACAGTTTGTGATATATTTATTACTAGTGTAAATTCTTAACTGATTCACACAAGCAAGCAGAAAAAACACTCACGTGAAATTTACGTGACCCGATAAGCTGCTTATAGTTGGGGAAGGGGTTGGCGGCCCAAGTCTTTGTTGAGGTCCGGATTGGCGGCGGTGATGTAAATGGCTTCCATAATACTCCACTCTGGTACAATATAGGATCCGAGTCAAAAATGTGGACATCTTTATGTTCAAAAGTGTGTTTGACCGCTTTCATGTAGGAACCAACAGGCAACGCTTCTCGTTTATGATCCGGCACTCGTTTGGACAGTGTACACTCAGTTTCACCGACATACTGTGATCGGATGTCCTGGCATTTGATGTTGTATATTGTCCCAGTACGTTCCAGAGTCTTCGATTTATCATTGGGCGAAACACCCATGCCACGGTGGTGTTCGTAGGTGAATAAGGCAGTTACGTCGTATGACACAAGACATTTGCTAGAACTAAGTTTGAACTGAGACAGCTTGTTAACACGTTCTTCACTGTTCTTTAAATGAGTACTGGACTTGCCGAAAAGAGGGGACAGAATATTGGCTACGTATTTGGCCATTGACATCTGGCTTTGTTGTAGGTGGTAGACCATCTAGGCCTACTTACAACGATCGGTCTCAGAGGGCAGGCTGGTTTGTGCACTTGGGCAAAACATAAGAGTTTTCAGTTGATTTACTAGTTTGGTCTTATATTTAGCTCTGGGGTCCTTTTTAATGTTCTCATAAGTGTTTCTATCTCTTAAAAGTTCACTTGCCTTTTCCTTGTACGTAGCATTATTGAGCACAACAGTAGATTATTATTATGTGATTATTATTTTGATCATCATGGTTCAATGAACATACAAGCACCTTTAAGATGTAATACTTGAATACTATGTACATAACGATACAGGAAGTCACTGTGTCATTTCATCATAAATAAATGGTGAGTCCATTTAGCGAATGACCTATTTTTGTTTTTGTGCGCAAATGTTAACCGTTATAAGTTGAAGGTAAAATGAAATAGTTCCATAACATTCTAAGTATGTAAACAAGAGTTTTTAGGGAATTTAGTGGAATTGGGGATTTTGGCTGCCATCTTTGATTTAAGTTAAAATTGAGGTGGCACCTGGGCTTATTTTACTTCACTTCTTTCATCAAAAGTAACATATATGCCAAAAATGGTTTTGGTAGGAAAAAGCAGTAGTTTTTCCCTGGGATGAACCTGCCTTAGACACAAGGCCGGATTTCCCATCGGGCCAGATCCTTTTAGCCTGAAAGACAGTGGTTAGTTATTCCCAGTTTTGTTTTCTCAATCAATATATTTTTATCGGTTTTTTTTCCACGGAAACAAAACAATTATCTTCACAAACGCGTCATTCTAATGTTCGCAGTATTATGGTTATGGTATTACCCTCCAGCACAGCCTAACATATATAAGGATGACGTTTGTTAACATGCTTTCAACCACTTGATGCGATATACTCCGTAATTGACCGGTAAATTTGATTTTGATTTTCACAACCGAATAATGAGCCAGAGACTTTGGGAGTTGCTGCCTTTTAGTGTCAAAAAATCAGCAGGTAAGTAGAGGCTCTACTAGAGCATTGATTCTCTCCAATAACGATGTTGAACACTTTTGAAGTCTTTAGATGCGTTACATAGAGAAACTACTCCCCCATTCCAGAAAAACACTATTTTTTATTATCTTTTTTGCCTAAATGAAACATAGCTAAATCCTAATCCTTAAGTTCTAACTGGCAATAAAAGTCAAATTTTAACATTTTTGCAATTTGAGGGAAAGCTTGGTCCAAATCCATGCAATTTTGCACGTTTTCTTACAATTATAGTCACAAAATTGTAAGACTTGGCACAAATCTAAGCATTCAAAATCTTGAGTATAGGGTAAGAGTTAGCTCATAATATTAATATCATATGTAATATTTGTTATTTGGTTATGAAAAAGATTGAAAAATTAGAATGCTTAACTTGAAATTAGTCTTTGTTCAAGTCTTAGGGCTTGATTGTCACAGAATACGAAAAAGATCAAATAACGCCCTAAGAATGACCAAATATTAAAATATTACTTGAATTGCCAGTTGAATGCTGTATTTTTCTGGAATGGGGAGTAATACATGACAACACGAACAAATTAGTAATATTTAAATCAGCGTATATCCCCAGCAAACACAAAACGTTTTCGGCATCATTCACAAAAGGTTATAAAACGTTGCCAGAAAACGTTTTAATGTCGGGTTATATAAAGGGTATATTAAGGGTATAAAACGTTTTCATAACATTGAAAAACATTTTTTGATAATCAACTGCCCAGCAATCACAAAATGTTTTACAGAAAACGTTTAAATGCCGGGTTATATAAAGGGTATAAAAACGTTTAAATAACATTCCAAAACATTTTTGAAAACCTGATACAAAACGTTCTAAACAGAATGTTATTTTTGCGAAAATATTTTGCGAAAAATGTTTCCCCAAAATATTTGCAATAACGTTTTAAATACGTTTTTATGACCTTTATGTAACCCGACATTTAAATGTTATTAAAACGTTTTGAAGAAAACATTTTAAGAACATTTCTGTGTTTGCTGGGGCAAATATTTTAACATAATGTTATTTAAGTGTTGACAAAATATTTGGCAAAAAATTTTTGCAAAAATAGTTTACAATATCATTTTTTGAAAACATTTTAGAAATATTGTTGTAGTGTGTTTTCATACAAAACGTTTTAAAACGTTTTCATGACCTTTATATAACCCAACATTTTAATGTTATTAAAACGTTTTTACCTAAACCAAAAGCCAAAATATAACTTATTTAAAACGTTTTAAAAACGTTTTTGTGTTTGCTGGGCATCGCGATGGTTATTGTCACCTGTTGGATTTAGGTGGAGCAACTGTTTTTACCTCAACAACCCGGGTCAAAACGGGTCAAACGCCTAAAATACAAAGGTGCACAAAGTTGCCGAGATTTCCATTACAGAGGTTTGTGCATCTTTGGAGCAATTCTGAAAAATATTTTTTGAGCAATACATTTGGCTAAATCCAATTAGGTGTAAGTTGGGACATGTGTAAACATTGCAAATAAACCAAACATTCAGTTTCCTGAATACACAGGAAACTGCGTTTATACCCAACGTAGTATAAATCTTTCGACATGAAAGCGAACAACCACGGTTTATATTTTTTTGGAAAACTTCATTGTGTTATTATAACGCAGTACAAATATCTCGATTCGGAGAAGAAGAGTTTATTGGTGGACCGCGAAGCGGGAACACCCTATATAAATGTATATTACTAGGTTACTAGCTTACTTACTAACTGACTAACCATTTGGTCTTAAATGGGCATATCTCGAAATGACACGAAGCTATAACCCTCCGAGTGGTGTCAAATGAAAGAGAGAAAAATAAGAAATACAATGAAAAACACCGGGGGTTCTACTCCTAATGCTTTTAAAGTTGCGTTAATTTTACTTCCCTCTCCCATTCGGCCCTGATTTGGTAAAACAACCTAACTCGAAGATAGAAGTTTTACCTAATTAAGGCTCTGCTGAAAAATATTTAGACCTGCTTTGGTAAAAACCTCGAACTTTAGGAACACAATGATAAGCTGGACACTTGGAAAGAAGAAATGGCATGAAGGCTTTTAAACTTTTTTCAGTAAAGTCCTAATTAGGCATAAAAGTCTATATCGAGTTAGGTCGTTTTACCAAATTAGGGCCGCATTGCAAAAGCTAGCTACAATTCAGCGCAGCTGTGTCAACAGGTTAGGACACATACGTGGCAACTTGCCAAATATGTATTGGTGAAATCATGGAAGTACTTCCATGGTGAAATAAAGGTCCTATAGCCCCTTATAGGATTTCACAATTTTGTGCAATGGAGATGCATATTAACCTTTTAAATGAAGAAATAAAAGAGAGTATAGTCAGTTAAATAAAAACAACATAAATAATGGAATTAATTGAATTAATTAATGTCATCCGAGATTTCAACGCCAAGATAGGTAGACGTCAATCCGGAGAGAATTCATCATGTGAAGGTTTGGAGTTGGCGAAAGAAACAGAAGAGGAGAGATGCTACTTGAATAAACTACACAACAAAACTTGGTTATTGCCAACACTTTCTTCAAAAAGAAAGAAAACAGATACTGGACATGGGAAAGCCCAGGAGGTCCAGTGAAGTGATCACGAATGTGGACATTGGCAGCGATCACAGGATGATTAGAGTTAAGATACTATTGAACAAGAAACTGGCAAGACTCAAATTCATCAAGAATCCTAAAAAGAACTTAATATAATGCGACTGAAAGAAAGGAGGGAAGAATTTCAACTACTAACACTCAAGAGTAGATTCACAGCACTGAATATGGAAGATATGGATATAGACTCAAGATCTATACTTATATCCAGCATAGTGACAGAGGCTGCTGAAGAAAGAACAAAGAAACAAAAAACCAAAGAAGATATTGAGATCGAGGAGCTAGATATTAAAAGTAAGATACTCAGAGAAATCATAGACAAAACTACTACTCAGAAAGTGAGTACAAGGAAACTGTGAAAGAAGTTCGAAAGAAGAGGCGTCAGAGACGTAGAAGAAAACCAAGAGAACAAATTGAGTCCATCCTAGAAAGTGGCAAAGGACCAAAACAGATCTCCGAAATGAACAGTAAGAAAACTAGAATCAGCCAGATGAAAGACAAAAATGGTATTCTTACATCTAGTAGAGAACAAATACTCAACATCTGTGCAGAGTTTTACCAAGACCTATATTCCCATTCTAAACAAAGTAAACCAAACTTCTTGTCTCCAGATCAAACAGACATACCAAATGTAACTATTAAAGAAGCAGAGACAGCAGTAAAACAAATGAAAAACAAAGCACCTGGCACTGATGATATATCCAGTGACGTGTATAAGAGATGCGGAAATCATCACTCAATTAACAAGACTTTACAACCACATATTGACAGAAAAGAAGATACCAGCAGCCTGGAAGGAATCCAAGATCATTCTTCTACAAAAGAAAGGAGATAAAGAGGATATCAAAAACTGCCGACCAATAAGTCTGCTATCACATGCATATAAAATGTTCACACGAATCATTCAGAATAGAATCAAGATAATCTTGGATGAAAATCAACCTAGAGAGCAGGCAGGCTTCAGAGAGGTCTTTTCAACAACTGATCATCTACATGATTTGAACCAACTGATTGAGAAAACAAATGAGTATCAGCTGAAGCTTTGTATAGGCTATATAGATTATGAGAAAGCTTTTGATTCGGTGGAACATAGTGACTTATTTGCAGCCTTAAGACGGATTGGAGTTAACGAAGGGTATGTTAAGATTTTAGAAGACATTTACACAAACGCCACAGCTACAACCCACATAGATAAGGATGTCTCCAAGCCTATCCACATACAGAGGGGAGTACGGCAAGGGGACACAATCTCTCCAAAAATATTCACAGCTGCCATGGAACAAATTTTCAAACAACTAGATTTAGAAGAAAGAGGTATTAACATCGATGGAGAATGGTTTACCGACCTGAGGTTTGCAGATGATGTAGCCCTTACATCACCATCAGTTAAAGACTTGGAAGTTCAGCTAAATAGTTTGAACACTGAGCGCAAGAACATTGGATTAAAAATACACAAAGGAAAAACAAAATACATGATCAACTTTGACACTAGAGAGTCCATTGAAATTGACAATGAACCGATAGAGAAAGTGGATAGTTACAAGTATCTGGGCAAGACAGTCAAAATAGATGACAACACAAGAGAGGAATTCTTACTGAGAATCAAGGCTGGCTGGTTTTGTTTTGGCAAGTACAAAGACATCCTTTGTGATAAGAAGCTACCAATGACATTGAGGAGGCGTATGTATGATCAATGTGTGTTACCCGCCATGACTTATGGCGCTGAAACCTGATCGACAACTAAAGATCCGGAACAAGAACTCACACGACACAAATCATGATTTGTGCTATATATATAACAAAATTGTCACTATAATGTTGGAAAATATAAGCAAAATTAATATCAATGCATAAACCCACAAGAAAAATGAACGCGTGTCCGAAAGCATTGCGCGTATAGTACGCTGAATACATGACCCTGAATTAACAATGCATGGTTCTCATTTTTCTTTGCTTTGATTGGTTCTCGCTATCTAACAGTTTATAAATAGACCCCTAGTTGTTAAATGGAAGTAACATTTGCTGTCATGTTGTAATATCTAAAAGTAGAAGATCTGTTCATGAAAGTTTATTTATGCTGGTATATATGAATATTTCACGATTTTCTTACTTTGTTACTTCCTTTTTCATTATAGATGTCAAAATTCTGGTAGTCAGCATTGGTCAAAGTATCATAAGAGCACTAGTGGTAGTCGAACAACAACAGCTGTTTGACACACCATTCCAGGGACTTACCGTTCAACATAAACTGCAAACCATTATACTAACTTGAAGATGTAGGTTCTGAATTAGAACTTACAAAGTGTCACAGTTTAACACCAACATCAACTATTAGGTGAAACAGGTTTTAAAAAGATTGCTGCTACGCAAACATTTGTTATAAATCCTTATACATATAAATTATTAAAATTGACTTTTACTAGTATATAAAAGCTTACTGAAAAGACCGCCCCCAAAAAAAAAAAAAAAAAACCACGACGAAATGGCTGCAAAGTTGCTATCAAAAGACGCAAGATTTGTGTGTTATTGCTGCAAATCATCCGAGGGATGTTTTACAGATTGTAGTGGGTTTATGTGTCAAGAAAATGGAATGATACACAAAAGCGTAGTCTTCGTACAAAATTATATAAAAACCGTTTCATTTGTAGATCTTCAGTCAGGAAAGGTTGATATCAAGACGGTTATGAGACAAGATAGAAAGAAGAATGATGGTGCATGGAAGATGATCAAACAGTTTGGTTCTGGAAAATTGTCATGTGGTCGTGATATAGCAATTACATCGGATAGAAATTTCACTGTAACTGATTTGGATACATCTTCTGTTCTACAAGTGTTCAATCAATCTGGTACTTTCAAACGCAAGCTAGATATCGGCCAAGGATTGAAGTCTAGACAAAAATCTTACCCTTGGAATGTAGTAGTTAGCACATATGGAAGGATATGCACCACACAACAGACATCTCATGTGAATGTTTATGACACAACCGGCACCTTTAAGTATCAATTCGCCACCAGGTCTCCCAGCAATATATCATGTACGGCACAAAATGCAGTACTCATGGGTCTGGCAATAGATAACCAGGGATGCGTACTGGTGGGAGAATGGACACAACAGTATATCAGTAAGCATTTGCTAGATGGATCCCATATCAGTAGCATTAAGGTGCCGATATCACCATGCTATATTGCAGTCACCTCACAGGATCATATCATTGTTTCAAGTGGATGGGGAGGTACAGCACATATTCTTGACACCAATGGCAACATCGTCCATACACTCAACCCTCCTCCAAGTGTGAATACCTGGAATCCTTGTGGTATTTGTTATACATCAGATGATGAAATCTACTTGGCAAACTGTGCGTATGGCGGTGGTTGTGGAGGCATCTACCGATATTCTAGTTCAGGCCAATACCTAGGATGCATCATAAAGGATGTTGAATACCCTGCTGGTCTTACTCTTAGTGATGATGGCAACACATTGGTAGTTGTTGAGAAGAAAATTGTGAAGGCTTTCTCTAGAAAATGATCTTTTGGTTAATTTGGACATCTTGCTATGAAGACATAATAGTGCTAATTAAATCATAACGTATACTGGTACTTGCAGCCTATATAAGGTGTTTCCAAGTTCTATGTTGCTCTATATTATAAAATTAACTGGTAGCATATTTTGTTTGACCCAACTGGTCAGATTGACAATGGACATTGTTGCGATCTGTTATAATGACTCATTATATGTGATGTGATCAAGCAAACTCAGTCTGAATTTGGAAATATTAATTTTGAGATATAGCCAAACAAGTATTTCCTTTTTGTTTCCTAAAGTTTTTGAAACTCTTTAACTGCGCATATCTTTTGGTTGTCCAAATTCAATGGGGTTTTCTGCAAAATGTAGCTATGCAAAATTAATGTTGTTTACAATCCTATAAGAAACCGAAACTTCAGACTGAATTTGCTTGATCACACCACATTATAACAAAAGATGCAGTTATGTACAATGTATTGTTTTACACAATGTAAGTACAGATATGATCTGCGCCATAAACCAAACATGTGTGCCAATTTAAAGGCCCATATAAAATTAACAGATGTGGAAATAGGAGTATAAACTGACCAGTAGATACCGGTTGTAGTCCTGCTTATTCATGGCATATTGGATGGCCTAGGGGAAAGTTAGCCCATATTAGCAAGATTATCCTTGCCTTCAAGGTGAAACAAACCTACTCATGTTACCCTCTGGGCTCTGGCCATGGGCTGGCCTGGTGTCAGATCTTACCCAGGGAAAGATGACGTTCCAATATATGCCTTTAAGAGAATGCAAAATATGCAAACAATGCACACCATTATAATTTTTGAGAACACCGTTCAGTTCCCACCTGATATTTGTTTAAAAGGTCACTCCGTGTGATACGCTTGTGTCTGTCATAATAGGACAAGGCACAAATAAGATAGGCTAAAAGCCTATAATATAAGCATACTGACCTATATGAAAATAAAAGAGAGAAACAAATAAAGATAAATTAGAAAATAACAACAAATCAATTGAACCATTTTACATGAAGCCTTTTAGCCAAGAGAGAAAGGAAATTCTTAATGCAATCTCAACTGCTTATATAAGTCAGCAGTCATCTCAGGCCAATTAATAAAAGACACTTAATGTAATGTTCACGTGACCCATGGGCGCCGCCATAAGAAGACCACCAAGTGATCAGTAGATGTGCTACAATGATAACAGATAGGAACTTTCAGACTAATATCATCAATATTACTATAAATGTGATAGGCTAATTTATTACACATTGAGAGATTCAGTTTTTTTCAAGAACTAAATTTTGGAAGTTTTTACCGACGTAAATTACCGACGTAAAAAAAGTTATCCTCGGAAACTCTCATTTAATACTACAAAGTTGCATAAAAACCGACAAAATTGCTAAAAAATCGCATGCCGCGTTTCCAATTGAAATACATACTGTGACCACCTGCTATGCCAAAGGTCACTTTTCCAGACTTCCTGTCTACAAGCTGTAATGTCAACACCCATCTGGTCACATGGGCATTAAAAGTGCCTTTATTTAAAAAGCCTAAGATGACTGAACAGGAGCGAACGCAGGCAATACAGAACGCAGCTCAGGTAATGAGGGAGGCGCGATGTTTTTGGCCAGCCAAGAGAGGATCATGAAATGCGTAAATATTATGGCCGAAGAGTGGCCATTATGTTGTGATGGGATGTGATGTGCCCCCTCATTTAGGAAACCAAAGGCTCAATTAAAGCCATTTCGTGCACCATTATAGCATGACCAAAACAGAAGCCAAAACGGCAACTATTTTTGTATCCATACACATAGGTTGGCTGAGGGAGAGAGAGAGAGAGAGAGAGAGAGGAATAGCAGGAACAAGAAACAAGCAAAAACGAAAGATGAAAATAATATAGTTCGATGAAAAAAGCAGAGTACAGAATAAAGAAAACCGAAAGTGGGACAGAAAAGATATATGAGGAAGTGAAAGAACGAAGAGTAAAGAAATTCTAAATTTATATTGAAAAACAAGAAATGGAAAAAAGAAAGAGGTATGAGGAAAGGAAAAGAAATGAAATGAAGCGAAAGTTGCATTGTTCAAAATGGTATCGTACTGTAGTTTTTTGTGTAAGAAAAAGATGTACTAAGTTGCATGATTTAAAATGGAAATTGTACCCAAATAATAATGTTAAATCACTTCGTAAACATTTTAGTAGTACTAAGTCTGCAAAATGTGACCCACTCTGACAAAACCAGGAACAAGTCGCATTTCTGACATTTTATAATTTAAATATAAATGTAAGTACTACAAAATAAGTAAAAATTATATAAAGACCATTTTGTAAATGACGATTTTTATATTTTTGCTTAATTGCTATTCTGAGAGATGGGCAAATTAGTTTTCTGCTGTACACAAGATTAAATAGGGATTATTATTTGAAAATTGGATTTTTTATGGGAATGTCAAATCAAAAACATGTATGGTGACTTGTTCCGGGTTTTCTTGGAGTGAGTCACAAATATTATTCATGCTTGAAAAAGGAGACAATGGTCGACACATTTATTGTAACAAACATCTCCTCTCAGCTAACATATATCTATATATTAGAACTCCCACAACATATGTAATGAAAGAATATAATACAACTTTGTTTCAAGGGGTACTTATCTACCGGTACGGATCTACTACTTTTATTTATTTATTTATTTATTTATTTATTTATTTATTTATTTATTTATTTATTTATTTATTTATTTATTCTTTCTTTATTGAGGGTTATACTGCTTAAGTGACAAGCACTACTTTTCAAATAGGCCCTCATTGTATATATGTTATAGCAACAAAATATTTACAAAATATCATACAGTATTTACAATGTATTTGCAATATATTACAAATAAGTATAATGGTATTATCAACTACAAGATAATTATAAATACCATGATTCAAAATACAGAAATACAAGAATTGTATTTATATACAAAAATCAAGTAAGCAAATGAACAAAATGTAGATAAAGAAAGACAGGTCTAAATTTCTTTAATTTTTTTACTGAAATTGGCATATTTTCCATCTGAGCTCTTAATGTCGGTGGCAAAGAATTCCATGCATAGGCGGCTACTACTACTACTACTACTACTACTACTACTACTACTACTACTACTACTACTACTACTACTACTACCTACTACTACACTACTACTACTACCACTACCACTACCACCACTACCACCACCACCACCACCACCACCACCACCACCACCACCACCACCACCACCACCACCACCACCACCACCACCACCACCACCACCACCACCACCACCAGGATTAAGACCACTCTTAAATCCACAACATTATTAATACTACAATGTAAACTCACGATTAATATTTAGCTCAGCACGTGCGGTTTATGCAGACTGTCACCTTTCGGACTATAATAACAGTCGTGGCACTTTATTAAAAATTTCTATATTTAATGTCAAGGGTATTATTGTTATTAATTCCTTTACACGAGAAATGTGTATGGGTATAATAGTACCCAAATCAGAGGCTACATTGTTATCACGATTAACACCCTGAGCTGTAACACTACAAGGCAATGTAGCCCCTTGACCATGTTGACCCTGCAAGTATATCTGCTTATTTTCCTCCATTTTCCCTTATTGTTGCTTTACCTACAACTTCAACCAATTAATGTTTTATGAATCTTTCACAACTTCATAAGCAACAACGGCTGTATGAAAACTGTTAAATGCATTAATGGGAAACAGCAGAATTATCACTATACGAGTAGTGAAATTACCTAACATATAGGAAAGAACAGGAACCAAGTTAGTTGGAGACTCGGTCGCCCATACAGTACTCAACGATTGAATCCCCCATTCGGCAATATTAATGGCAGCAGCATAAAGTAGACCATATTTTTGAAATCTGGTTATTTTTACACCTAGTTTTTGAAGACTGGCCATAGAGAGAATATAGTAAGTCTGTGCCCATAATTCAAATATACACAGGACCGAAAAAACGAGGAGAAAGGACACTTTCACGTCAGATAAATCATCAGACTGTGATGAATATGTAAGGACAGTCAGTGTTCCAATCAAACGAAGGAAATGGTAAATAAATGCGGGAACGCTGGTTAAAATAAGAGCGATTTCTACGGTGTCTGATCTCCGCCAAACTCCCCCTTTTATAATTCATATCCCCAAATTTTAGTTTTCCCCCTTTTTGCGAAATGCTTTCCCCCTTTTTCAAATATTTCCCCCTTTTTAACTTTCCCCGTTTTCAAATAGTATCCCCTTTTCGACTTTCCCCCTTTTCAAATAGTTTCCCCTTTTCGACTTACCCCTTTTCAAATAGTTTCCCCCTTTTCGACTTTCCCCCTTTTCAAATAGTTTCCCCCTTTTCGACTTTCCCCCTTTTCATATAGTTTCCCCCTTTTCGAATCACCCCTTTTCAAATATAATTTCCCCCTTTTCAAATAGTTTCCCGTTTTCGAATTTTTAAATAGTTCCCCCTTTTTATTTTCACCCATTTTGTAAATAGTTCCCCCTTTTTACAAATAATCCCTTTAACTTTCCTCCGCTTTTCACAAATAGGTTCCCATTTTAAATAGTTTCTCCCTTTTAAAATAATACTCCCTTTTGTTTTAATACTCCCTTTTTGTTTGGGTACTCCCCGTTTTCCGTGCGTAGGCTTTACCAGTAAGCCTGGACCCTGGAGAGTACCGTGCACTCACTAGAGCTCATTCCGCTACATCCATTATTGGAAAGGCGTTCTACATGAATTTGGATACCAACGTAGGTAGATTTATAGCCTGTTGTGCAAGCGCCCGCTAAATTCAATGGGTTAGGGATCCGTCAACTTTTATGTACGTTTATAGAGGGGCTGTACAAAGAGCAAACCCGATATGATTGATAACCCAAATGATGTTCAGAATGTTAAACGGGTGAAATGGCATGCATAAATATTTATGCTGGTCAAATTCATAGCAATGATGTTTGAAAGTCTGTGAAGAACTTGTCTATAAACAGGGATATGTCAGAGACAACAAACAACTGGCTGCCATTGTTACAGAAGCCTAGATAGGCCTAATAAGAATTGTTTGTGCTATATATTCAAAAGGTTTTTTTTAAAGTTAGCACCAAAGTTTAAAACAAGACAATAAAAGCATACATTTATAAAACGGGCCTGGACAAAATGGGCATTGCATATTTATGACAAGTGTGGCTGTGTGATTTTATGCAACTTTATTTTTAAGCCAGTTCCGAGTAATTTTCGCTATTCTTTGTTTGTCAACAATCCCGTTAACAATAAAAATGTGCTTTCTAATCAAAGGCTCTATGGCATATATTCAATTGACCAGACAAATGAACCAGGGACTTCGGTCAGTGGTGCACGCCTCAAAAATCCAAAAAGAATTAGTAGGCCCTATATGTTAGATGAAGAATTAAGTAGCAATTAAGCCTAGTCTTTTTAAAAGTCGAGACAAGTCCAAAATAATAACGATTAATAAGGCAATCTAATTGATTCGAATTCCAATCTCCTGGCCTTTTCCTGGGTCTATATTTAGTTGCATGATATAATTCAGATTATGATTTTTCTTCAATGTAGATCTATATCCTATAGAATTAGAATTCATAAATTACATAATAAGTATCATTTTATTCATTTTATTTAGCTCAAGAATTTGTATCAGACAATCACGTGCTTTCAACGTGTAGGCTGGACCTATTTCAATATCGAAGTACATGTATGCACGATCGAAGCATGAAGGCTGGCACTATAGATGGTCGGTGCCTACTGGTTAAGCCTACGCATCGTCAAACGGGGGATAAAAAAAGGAGTAAAAATTTAAGAAGGAGAAACTATTTTAATGGGGGATATCTGTTTTAAAATGGTATTATGTAAAGGTGAAAAGAAAATTCGAAAAGGGGGGAAACTATATGAAAAGGGGAAATTCGAAAAGGGGGATACTATAGGCCTATGAAAAGGGGGAAATTCGAAAAGGGGGTTCTATGAAAAGGGGGAAATTCGAAAAGGGGGAAACTATATGAAAAGGGGGAAATTCGAAAAGGGGATACTATATGAAAAGGGGAAATTCGAAAAGGGGTTCTATGAAAAGGGGAAATTCGAAAAGGGGGAAACTATATGAAAAGGGGGAAATTCGAAAAGGGGGAAACATGAAAAGGGGGAAATTCGAAAAGGGGGGAAACTATATGAAAAGGGGGAAATTCGAAAGGGGAAACTATATGAAAAGGGGAAATTCGAAAAGGGGAACTATTTGAAAATGGGGAAAGTCGAAAAGGGGAACTATTTGAAAAGGAGAAAGTCGAAAGGGGAACTATTTGAAAAGGGGAAAGTTAAAAGGGAAAATATTTGAAAAAGGGTGAAAGCATTTCGCAAAAAGGGGGAAAACTGAAAATTTGGGGAGATTAATTATAAAAGGGGGAGTTTGGCGGAGATCAGACACCGTAGATTTCCCCTCCTCTTAAGTATTTCAACGTCTGTACCTTATGGAGTTTAACAGCTTTCCACGCAGATATAAAGAATAAATATTGAACTCCGTAAATTGCTATTCGAATGCCCTCCCAGACGTAGATTACTTGGAAGTTCATTTTCCCAATGCCTTTAAAGTGACCACTGAAAATGATGTAAATGACGACATAACATACTGCTAGAAAGACGGAGATTCCAACGAAAAGCCGAGTCTTGAATTTTTGTCGTGGAATATTCGGCGCGCTTCGAAATAGATCAATTTCGCTACTTCGGTCACAGCTCTGCTGTTTTGAGCCTGCAACGTTAATGGAAGACGCTGGAATGCTTTTGGATTTTGGTGGAATTTTGCCCATTGTGTTCCAAAGACCAAGAAGAATGGTAACACTTATGGTTAGAAATTCAATGAAAAATGGCTCAAGAAAGTGATTTACGTCTTCAAATACGGTATTTATCCACGAGGAATTTTCTTTATAGGGGTACGTAATGTTGGAGCAGTCGGTCGTAAGCCAATACAGGGGCTGAAATGTGAACGAAAACCACAACCATAATTCCCCGCCTATCATTAAAGCAAGCAGGTAGCGAAAGATTGCGTAATCTTCCAAAATGATCTCTCTATGCCATGTATATAAGACAAAGAACACAATCTGAACCGTCAAATTCACAAAAAGGATCACATATGTTGCAATGGCAGAAATACCTAGAAAGTCGTTGGAGAAAGATATATCGAATTCGTATGTAATAGATACGATCAGCCTCAGCTCGCAAACCAGGTGTATGAGGGCCCCAAGTCCAAATATTATAATTGAAATCGGAAAGTGTTTTGCCCTATTTGCCGGGAAATTTCCCGACGTAGTCACCAAAGGCTCCGTTATTGTGCTATTCTCATCAAATTCGTTTACAGACAGTGGCTTTTCAAGAGATGATCTTGTTCGAGTTGATGCAGATTTGGTTTTCTTTGAAATAATTTTGATATGTCCACTCGCTCTCCATCGTTTCATATATAATACAACACAAATCCAAATCATCGTTAATACACATGCATAAATAACTTTGAACACTTGAAGAATATCATATGTGTGTTTTACGAATGACTGCGTTTGGGTTCTGCAAGATAATAAAATCGGAAGGATAGATATTGCAACTCCACAACTTCCAAGAAGGAATACCAGTATCACGGCGGAATTGTGGTCATGACTGTCTTCCTTCCCTGTCGATTGTCCTCGATGCCATGATGTTGACTTTTTACTGTTGCCCCATTGTCGTCATCTTGACTTTGGGTACCTGTGTAAGGCTCAAAGTCATCGTGTTGTCTTTCGACAAGATATTGGTGGCGACGTTCAAGATTGTCACTATCCCGACGTCCACGTGGTCCACAATTAGGTGTGACTGCTTCGTCTGAGTTCCGAAGTTTGCATGGTATAACTAGGAGTGGCGATTCTTCATCAGTATGACCAATCTGTATGTTATTACAATTAAATAAAATGAGGGAGTAAAATCACACTTTAGTAAAATATACACAAATGTACCGAAAGGAAATTACTGAATTGCTGCAATTTACAATTTTGAAAAGGTTGATTGTTGTTACACCTTTTTATTTAATTGATAAAAGTAAGTTCAAGCAATTGGAGACCTGAAGAAAATAAGTAAGCCTATTGAATTGTTCCTCGAACAGAGGCGTGAAGTATACTAGTTTTAAATTTATTGAAGTGATTTTAAAAAGCAAAATGATCGATGATACATTAAAAACGGAAATGTGTTTAAGATTCATTTTCCATTTCTGGTATTAGGAACGAGTTTTGTGAGCAATTGTCGTCAAAGAACTATATCATCTTGTATAGTGTTGGAGTTTTAGCGGGTGTTACTAGTATATTCATTACCGATTCTAACACATCTAGCGTTTGCAAAAGTAATTTAATTCACCTTGTCAGTAAAGGTCTCCTCGTAAACTTCCACAATTGTCGTGTTCCTCGGCTTAGTTCTGTCATCATTAGAGGCCATTATGACTGTAGATGTGTCGGTATAATATTCAGTTACTTAATGTTGAAGATCCACCAATTCTATAAATGGTGTCATTAGTATGAAAGGTGGTTGTTTCTTCAGTGGCTCTCGTGCGTCTTCAATCAGGCAACCGCATGTTAAAACTAGCCATGGTCAGTGTCCGTCAAAACGCGCTACTGTTTCTTGCACAAATACTTAGCACTGGGCCCAGTACCGTGACCTGTACTCGCTGGAAGTAGCGCTCAGAAGTGCCTCGGCCGTTGTCCGAGGAACTATAAAATACTGTGCGAAGTATTCTTATCATACAACTACTAGTTTCATGACTAATTTTAATATTATCAACAACAAAGCGTATAGAAACTCAAATACACTGTAAAAACAGTGTTTAGAAAGTGGTGGCAAGAATGTGTTTAGAAACTTTATGTTTAGAATATGGATGTCAGATGTTTAGAAATTAAACACCATCACTGACCAATGTTGAGAAATTTGACACATGATGTCTAGCTTTTAAACATGTTTACAAAGTGGTGGCAAAATTGTGTTTAGAAACGTGTTTAATCGCTAAACACTGTTTTTACAGTGTATGTGTATAGGCATAATGCCGTTTTGCTCTACTCTGTAAATTATAATCAGAAAGACCCATGTATGCCTCTATAGCGATCTTTAGAGAAACCGATTTGCGCTTCCTGTGTAATTGTGTATAGTTCCTTTGAATTCAGGTCGGATCCATAAATGCTGATGGCCTATGCCCGGGGGCCTATGCTATGTATAAATATATAAATATAAGTTAAGTAAAGTGTGAGTATTGTGGCGGAAATGGGCGTTGAAGAGAGAGGGCTTCCTTCACCTCAAAATCTAAAAAAACTAAAAATAAGATCTTTTAAAATCGTGTTTTCATCGAGAAAATTGCTCCATGGGGTGCTGGGGAAGATTTTTATCCACTCAAGTTTTAATATAAGAAAGGAAATTAATTCTTAATGCAATCTCAATTGCCGGGCGTGCGGCTCTTATATTGTTCAGTGTTTTATTGTTGCTTTATCTACAACTTCAGCAAATTAAGGTGTTGTTTTAACCATTCTTTTACAACTTCATAAGCAATAACAGCTGTATAAATCCTGTAAAATGCAATAATGGGATGTAAGACCAATATCACTATACGAGTAGTCAAATCACCTATAGGAAAGAATTGAAGCCAAGTTATCTGGAGATTCGGTTGCCTCCATTACTCAAAGATTGGATCCCCCATTCGGCTATATTACCGGCAACTTCATAAAAGTAGACCATATTTTGTTTAAATCTCGTTAGTTTCACCCCTATCCTTTGAGGACTAGCCATAGAGAGGATATTTATATATATATATATATTTTTATATAATTCAAATATAATTATACAGGACCGAAAAAACCAGGAGAAATACTACTTCCGTATCAGGCATGAATATGTAAGGACAGTCAGTGTTAACATCAAACGAAGGAAATGGTACATATATCCAGCAACGCAGGTTAGAATAAGTGCGACTTCTCCCCCTCTTAATTTTAACGTCCAATATATCTTATTGAGTTTAAAAGCTTTTCATGCAGATATAAATAACACAAATAGCGTAAATTGCTATTCGAATGCTCTCCCTGAGGTAGATTACTTGGAAGTTCATTTTGTCAATGCCTTTAAGGGATCTAAAATGAGCGTTTATTGCGTTTCGACAGTATTTTTTGTGGCACATGAGAGCACCTCAGACCTATCGAATTGTATTCTGAATACGAAGCACGTATTTCTGATATCAAATAATTTTCATTTTTTGAAAATCACAATATAGTACAAATTTTATGACAAATTATAAAAATTTGATATTTTTCAAATTTTTGATATATAACAGTCCTCGAAGTAAATTTTTATAAATCTAATGATATATTCTTAAAGTATATGTAGCTGGGAGGAAAAGCCGACGATCAATTGAAAATTTTGACCTTTCATATTGAAGATATGGATTTTTCCCCAAAAGACCTAATTTTTTGGTGTTTTGGAAAAAAATCCATATCTTCAATATAAAAGGTCAAAATTTTCAATTGATCGCCGGCTTTTCATCCCACCTACATACACGTTAAGTATTAATCATCAGATTTATAAAGTTTACTTCGAGTACTGTTAAATATCAAAAATATCAATTTTTAATGCTTTGCCATAAAATGTGTATTACATTGCGAATTTCAAAAATCAAAATTATTTGATATCAGAATGACATTCTTCGTATTCAGAATGCAATTCGATATGTCTGATATGCTCTAATGTCCCACAATAAATACTGTCCAAACGTTCATACCCCTTCCCTTAAAGTGACCACTGAAAATTATGTAAATGACGACATAACATAATTGCTTTTCATATATACAACAAAATCATGGCGTGAATACACATGCATAAATATCTTCAACAACTTGAACAATATCATACGCATGTCTTATTGCGTTTGCACGATCGGAATGATCGATATTTTGCATCCATGTCCTCGATGCCATAAAGGGGACATGTGCGTTGTCCGGCAGGTTGGCTCATTGTTAGCTCTTGTTGTCCACATGACTTTGGGTACTTGTGTAGGGCTCAAGTCATCTTTCGACAAGATATTGGCAGCGACGTTCAAGGTTGCCATTATCCGGACACCCGCCTTGTCCACAACCATGTTTCATCTGATCGAAGTTTATTTGGTGCAACTATGGCGAATCAAAGCGAATTTTCATCAGTATGATAAGTCAGTACCTTAGCTATTAATTAAAATGAGGATTAAAATCACACGTTATAAGAGTAAAAAATACAGATATGTATATAAGGAAGAAATACATTTCCCCCCAAAAGACCTAAAATGTGTATCTTCAATACCAACGGTCAAAATTTTCAAATGATCGTCGGCTTTTCCTCCCAGCTATATACATACACTTAAAAAAATGCGCAGTGATTAATAGTGCGCTACGCAGAGGCACAACGCCTCAGACGTTGATCCACAAGCCTCATACAACACACTTTACAGGTTGTCGCTGACCACTACGGCCCACACCATTCCATAAACCATTTAACAACAATACAGGGACTTTGCTGCTTCAAGAGCGTACACCCTAGACATTCCACAAATAACCATCGCAACCAGGACATCGCAATTTTACTTCGAAGACTTTTAAATTTGAAAAAAAAAAAAAAAAAAAAAATCAATTCTTAATATTAATTTGCCATAAAATGTGTTACTTGATATCAGAAGGACATTCCTCGTATTCAAAATGCAATTCGATATGTCTGATGTGCTCTAGTGTCCCACAAAAATACTGTTAAAACGTTGCTATGCGATCCCTTAACATTATTTGTTAGACATTTTTATTTTTTATTTGATAAGAAAGTTAAAACAATCTGAAAATCTGTTTTTTAATTCTTTTGATGGTAACCTTTTTTTGTTAAAGGGGGTGACTTCTTCTGATCATCCACTCCATAATTCGTTTTGTTTGATATTGCCTTTGTTTAAGTTTTAAAATTTATATTTATGTGAGCTGTTGAAATAAAACAAACAAACAAATAAATTATCTTGATGTTCTCTGGCAACACTACTGGAGTTTATAGTCTCAACTATCGATTTGTAGGGCCTATAGGCAATCAGACTTTTAAAACTTGCAGTGCTCTACTCATATACCGTATATCATAATAATTAATTAATTAAAAAGAGTGTAAAATTAATAAATAAATAAAAAAATAACTTGAAAATATATAGACCTATATAAAAAAAGAAAGAAGAAGAAAACAACAACAAAAACAAACAACCCCAACCCCAAAACCCCCACTATAATATAATAATACATAGGCCTACACATCCACACACCCAAAACATGCATGTACATAAATGTATGATAAAATAATAAAATAAAATAAATAAATAAATAAATACATAAATAATAAAAATAAATAAATAAATAAATAAATAAATAAATAAATAAATAAGAAAATAAATAAATAAATAAATAAATAAATAAATAAATAAATAAATAAATAAATAAATATTCAAAGTTTAGACCTTATAGAAACTTTGAATTTTTATACGCGCTCCCTTCTTGGGATTGAGCACTCTCAGGTAGTCTAACTATGAATACATGTTGTAAATAAATAAATAAATAAATAAATAAATAAATAAATAAATAAATAAATAAATAAATAAATAAATAAATAAATAAATAAATAAATTAATAAATTAATAAATTAATTAATTAATAAAAAAATAAAATAAATAAATAAATAAATAAAGAAATAAAAGAATGAATAAATAAATAATGAAATAAATAAATGAATAAATAAATAATAAATAAATGAATGAATGAATGAATGAATGAATGAATAAATAAATAAATAAATAAATAAATAAATAAATAAATAAATAAATAAATAAATAAATAAATAAATAAATAAATAAATAAATAAATAAATAAATAAATAAATAAATAAATAAACAAACAAACAAACATACAATCATCCAAACCCTAATCATAACACTATACCAAAATATGGTCTCAATCAAATCAATGAAAATAAAGTTCCCGCGAAATTCAATTTAATTGACATGATAGGGACAATCCGTGACCATGTACCACAGGCTGTACATATTCGATGCAATGAAAAAATGTCTGGAATTTCATTATGGGGAAACTGAAACTCGTGATTTTTGAAGTAATCATTGAAGACGAAGACGCAGAATTATTTCGACCAGGAGATATAATAAAGGGCTATGTTAGGATAGTATGCTCGGAGCCAAAAAAGGGTATTCGTGGTGAGTTACAGATCTTCAAAGTGCAGACATTTTATGTACAAAATTAAGCTTACATCAACATTAATGATCAATACATCATATACATTAGGTATCCCAGGCAAACCTTAGACTAGTTAACACATTTGCTAGTCAGCGAAATTCGCCGAGACCGGGGCCCAAACACAATGCATATTTACATAGAAATTTGAATTTTTTTCGAGAATAGGTCAGTGAAGGAAACCTACATAAATATGTTTTCTATACTTCACTTGACCCAAATATATGATTTTTTATGGTGATAATCAAGTCGCACATGGAATTTTGGAGGGATTTTGATAGCAGTTCCATTAAAAAAAGCTGCTATCGCCATGAGACTAAGATCTAGAAACACCCCTAAATGCCGTTTTGGGGAATTTTGCTAGCAGAATCTTTTTGATGAAAGTCAATCTTTGACAAAACAAGATGTAACTTTGTTACGGAAAGTGCTTTGACAAAAATGTTTTCAGTTTTGGCTTTCTTTACTCAAGGGCTTTAATTTGATATGTAAAATGATGCAGTTTGATGGCAAATTTGAATTCACCTAGCATACCTAACATGTATGATCATAATGATGTCGTAAGCTTCTAATATAGTACATGTAGGGTAAGGGTGCACAACACCAGTGTCCGAAATAAGGAAAATATGGAGGTTGTCCCGAGGACAACAAAAGCATAAATTCTGCTTGTCCTCAAAACATTTTGGTTATCCCCAAAATGTGTCATATTTTAGAGGTAAAATATAGTGGTTGTCTGGGACAGGAGCTATGAATATGGTTTTCCCAGTGATTTTTGGACAAGAGGATAAGTGCTTATTTCGAACACTGCACAACACTATGATATATTCATAACAAAACACACAGATGGATCAGCCCCGGGGGGGGGCACTCAACTTAAATTTTGGTAGGGGTGTGCGGCGCGGAGCGCCGCACTTTGGGAACTGAGAACTGATTTTCGGGTAAAATAGGGGCTTGAAGAACTGAACTTTGGGTCAAATTATAGGCTGTTGAGCTAAAAATTTCCGAATTTTTTCCAAATTTGAGCTTAAAGAGCTACAATTGTCTCAGTTTGAGGCTCAAAGAACTGGATTAGATTCAAATGTGGGGCTTAAGGAACTGCCGGAGAGCCTGAAAAAGGGACCCTTGACCGCCGCACATACCCGTACCACCTTACCATGTGAGTGCCCCCCCCGGGGGATCAGCACCTTTTTTAAGCACCAAGTCCAGAGGGCCATCTAGTGCCGTACTATTACGCTATGTTTTAGATTCGAGAAGGATGTCGGTATTTACATCCTCTGTTTTACATGTTATTTTCACCCTTTTATGACTGTATAAAATTCCCTTTGTGAACCTATAGTGATAACCACTTACTTCTCACTCTATTGCAATACTTCAGGTTTCTCGATGTGCACTGAAAAAAGTGAAATTTCTTGGCCCTTTCTTGCAAGTCAGTTGGAGAGCTCAATCCCCACGTTGTTCTGTCAAAATTGATCATGGTTGACCCGGTATGACCTGTGTCATCTGCAAATGACATGGGTTATTCCATTGTTTCTTGAGGGAGATTTTATAGATGGCGCTATTCACTGTTTGGATGAAATGGTCAGCATGTCCACCAATGTGATAGAAAACACCCCTATTTGAGAAATGGATGATCAATATGAGGTCAACACAATCAATTAACCTTTAGGGCCAGTCATTTTGCATTTGAAAATAAACAGGCAGGACACAACGAGATTGTGCTGAAGACGTGACTACAAATTGGTCTTTTTTAACGAATGCAGAACGACTTTTTACGTCGATTGTACACCCAAACCTTCTATTGTATACAAGCAACAATTTGGAGTGCTTCATATGTGCAGGTGAGACAAATTAAACTCAAAAGTGACATCAATAACACCATGCCCAAACGCGGTAGATAGGAACAGTTCAGTCGATTTTATAGTATGTATAATCGACTGATTATTCTGTCTAAGTGCCATCGTTGATGGCAAACACTCGACCTGGGCCGATGTTGTTTCAGGCATCCCTCAGCTCAGGCCGGGGCACGGACCACGGTGCTTGGTTCGTGCCTGCTGTTTCTCGATTTTTTACACATATGATCTTCCTGATAACTTGCAATTGCAATCATCTATTCGTCTATTTGCAGTTGACTGTGTTTGCATGAAATTCAAAATAATTTTGATGCTGGGGAGCTCCACCCCTTGGTTAAATGGGAGAAAAATTGGATTGTGTTTTAACCCTACAAACATGCAAAGTGTTTCATACATATAATGCATCTATAACTCATGTTAGATCCCCCAAACACTTTGATTGCAAACTTTTTGACATAATATTGAGTGAAGCTGATGGCCACCCCTACTCGGGCGTGTTTATCACTTGTAAACAAATTCACTTGGAATTAACCAAATAACATCCAAAGCAAACCGTACTCTCAAATTTATCAAGATAAATGTATGTTTATATTCTTGCCCATAATCCACCAAGGAAGCAGATACATGCCCTGTGACACCACTGGTAAAGTACTCATCAGCTGTATGGAACCCGCACACCAAAGTTCTTTCCAACAAGATCGAAATGGTCCAGAAAAGATCAGCCCGTTTTGTTTTCGATTACTATGGTGCGTCATGATTTGGAGTATAGGCAAGGTGTTAGCCAGGGGGCCGTCCACCCGTGTTTTGTACGGCCAAAGTCAAAAATAGACTGGTGGAAAAATCATCAACACGTTCATAAGACGGCAGAAAATTTAGTGAATCTGGAGTCAACAAGTTCAATACTTTATGTGCTGAAAGTGACTTACAGATTTTAGTGTAAGATGAATGATTTTTTTAAAGCAATAGTGGCTTGTCATGTATACTGTATTAGTTATGTATCAACTTAATGGAGATAAAAATATTGGGAGTTATGCAGACCTCTTAGAATTCAGTATGTACGTTGAAACAAATGTGATCGATCATGTTGCAGAATCGATATTGGACCCCATGGATCGATATTGGATCCTGGCTAACAAATTAATTTTGGACAGGCAGTTTCTGTATCCTGGCTAACACCCTGGGTATAGGAGAAGGTGGGAGTGTTACATTTTTTCATTTTTTTTTCATGACTTTTTGTCCCAGATCTCAAGAATGGGGAGGGGTACTGAACTAGTTTTGGTCTCATCTTTTGCTTATTTATCTAGCTAAAATTGTGAAAAGTAAGAACTTCACACTTTATTTACTTCTTGAGATATTCAAACGATGTGAAGTCAGTGGTGGAGGATCCTATGGTTGCTGAGGCATGTGTTAAAGTATCGGAGATGTTGATTTTTAGTGCCTCACAAATATATATTTTTAATGTAACTTCATAACCCAGCAAGGTATTGAGATGGATATTATACCATTGTTTTGGTATTTTTGTCTAGTTTGAAATGTGACCAGTTTTACTCCGAACTAAGTTAATTTGTTGCAAGTGTGCTGCATTCTGTCATGGGTTATAGCGTATAAGCTTTTCCTATATGTTACTGTACTAATTAAGTATTCATTTATGATCAGAAATGTTCTGAAGCTCATATTTCATATTTATATGATGAGGAATTCAAATATATATGCTACTGGTTTTTGTGTGGGGCATGGAGGAAAAAAGTTTTGATTGATAATGTCATAAAATCATACAAATTATGACTTTTGAACACCCTATATCATTACAGGTTTGCTTTTTTTGAAAGTCTACAATGTTATTAGCACATCTAAAAAGGTTTTAGCAGAAAAAGTTTTTAAGTTACCGGTAGTAAGTAAGAGAGACCTGTACACAAGGTACACAGGCTCACCATCCTGCAACAAACACGCCTAGGTCACTTACCGGGTCACTTATCTCTGTCAACTGACAAACTTCTACAGCCTATATGCGATGTAAATCATGGCATCTTAATTCCAATGCCTGTCAAGTATCCAAAAGGTCACTGATCCCAAACTTGGCTTGCCAGTCTCCAGGGGAAGGTCAACAAAGTTGTGACCAAACATTTGACTACAGTACGTCTTTATTTTGTGTTGAGATCATAAATTTAAAACTATCAATTATATAGCTTGCAATGTTTTCTATTAACCTTGCCTTTTGATGAAATGTGTTTTATATATTTAATTGTTATTTGTGCTGTTTTTGATGTCTACCCTGCATGGGTTTGGGTCTTCCCAAACCCTGTCCTGGGTTTCATGTTTCCATTCTTTGTGTTTTTTAATGAATAAAGAGTGATTTAAAAAAAAAAAAAATCTTGTTTTTCTTCAAACAGGTATCCAGGTTAAATTCAAAGGCAATGCCAGAACTCAATGGTCAGAAGAAGAGAAAGCTGATGATGATGTCAAGTACACATCAAAAGAAAAATACTTTGAAGTCAAAAAACTCCTAGCAGGGAGAGGTAAGTGCTTGGTTGACAAATGACTCACTTCACTTGATCGCATCACAGTGTTACATGTACCTCGATCCATGGTATATCGTTGGGACTATAAGGAGTCCGAACTTGGAATACATATGTACATTTAATATGTAGCCCCATGTGTAATGCTCTATGGTATTAAATCTACCATATTTATATTAGAAACGCTAATTTGAGAAGGGGGATTATTTTAAAGTTATTAGATCGTAATTGTTCATGTAATTAGAAGATCCTATATCTTTAAATTTAAAGTCTCTACTGACTTACAAGTGGTCTAGTTCATAGTCACATAATCTGATTGAACAATTGCATGATTCTGGGACGGGTGTCGTCTATCAGGCCTTGGACGACTCCAAGTCATGAGTATTGATGTGTAACATGCTTGTAGAGGTGCATATATGTAGCGGGTGTATGCATACAATGTAGACCTAGTGGGTAATAGTACTTGCACACGTTTACAGTATGCGCAACTGAAGACATGAAGTTGCAAACAAGTTTTGTTCATTGAGATTTTATGAGGGCAAATTTTGCTATGCCGGTATCCACTACTCAAAATATTGGACCTACCTGTCGTCTGTCACATGGTAGAGGATATTAAAAACAAAAATTCCTATTGTATATATTCTTTAATTCCATGTGTCCAACCTTTTCTTCTAGATGAATCATATGAGGATGCAGATCTGTGCCTGAATACAGGAGAACACAAGTTCCCATTCTCGTTTCACATTCCTCAAATCCCATTGCCAGATCCATTTGAAGCAGAATATGGTCATGTCCGATATAAAGTCATGTCCAAAATCGACAGACCGTTTAAGTTTGACCATGTAACACAGAAATTCTTTAGCATAGTTGGAGTGGGATTGGATCTGAACACAATATCAGAGCAAGCAGGGGTAAGTCCTTTTATTTTCTCAACATATGTTGTATCTTGCTTTAAAAAAATAAATTGCAAAATCATGCAATAATGAATGTAATCAGCGTATTCCTCGAAATATAGATTGTGCTTGTTCTTAAAATGTTATAAGTTGTCCAAAAAATGTGTGATATATTTGTGTGCAAAAAAAAATCAAATTTGCCATTCCATCATGCGGATCTCATGCGGATCTCAATCACTGGCACCACCATGGTTCAATCAGTGAAATGGTTCATGAAAAATTTTGAACTAAACATGCTGCTAAAAGTGGACACCATGGCATACAGTGTGCATTATGGGTGGTGATTGGGAAAAAGTAAATGAGAAATTTGTAGTTAAGAGAATACTGTCAGAGACTGTGATGATACAATGACATTCAGATATGACGTCAATATGAACTCTGAGGTAAAGTTGTCCGCCTTAATTTTTGGACAAGCGAACAAGAGGACAAGTGCATTGTGAAGTGCTTATTTAATTTCGTACTTGGTATATAGTGTCTTTGCTAGAAATTGTTATAATTGTTATAATCTGTCAAAGACATTCATTTTCTCTAGCCCAGGAGCTAACTGCTCATCCAAAATGACAGGTGAATGATTGGCTAGCTAAGTAAACGATATGGGTTTAAATGCATGATATGGGACTAAAATGCATATTAAATGACTTCTGAAACATCATCTGTCTTGCAATTTTTCTGTAGCATAACACAATTCTTAAAATGTGACACGATCTGGTCCATGGGTGCCAAAGGCGGCAAATTTGAAACTGAGATAAAGGTAAAAATATGGAGTAAAAAACAATAAAATACATAAGAAAATAGGCATCCAAAAACTTCATAACTTTAGAAACTTTGGTGTTTTCAGTAAATGATAGGCTATTATTGTATGTTTAATGTAATAATTACAGTAACTCAATTTTTAAAAATGCCTCCTTTGGCCCCCCATAGACCAGATTGTGTCACAAATTGAAGTTAAAATTTTAGATCTGACAAGTTACAAGTGAGAATGAAATGCAAGAAAGTTCAGAACATATTTTGAGTTAGGAATGTATGTAAAGTGTGCATAGGTTTGAGGCATTGTACCTGTGTGTAGTGCACTATAAATCATTGCACTTTTTTTCTTTCTTTTTATGTATGGGGGTGTGGGGATGTGTATGAACCAATTTATCAGAGATGACAGAAAAATAATGGGGAGAAGAGAGGAGAAAAGAGAGAAAAATAAAAGGGTAAGAAAGAGAGGAAGGAAAAGAGGAGAAAGTCACATAGAAATGAGGAAAAAAGAGAAATTAAAGTTGTGTTTATATTATCATTTTATCATGTATTTTAGACACCTAAAAAAGATGAAATAGAGAAGCGAATTTGCTGTTTATGCTGTGAGAGCGGACCTATCAGAGTATCAGCAGAAACAGACAAATGTGGTTATGTACCAGGAGAAGACATCTGGGTGACGGGCTATGTTGACAACCAAACACGTCTTGCTATTGTATCTTGCAGTGCTAAACTTATGCAGGTAAGTGCAGGGATGTAAGTTTTCTGTATTTTTACAGAATTCAGGTTTTTTTGTAGTCCAGATTTACACAATTTCTTTTATTTTCAGCCCATTTTGGGGCTTTTTATCCAGAATTTACTTGCTTTTTCCCCAATTTTCCGTATTTTTTCTTCAGGGTTACTTACATCCCTGTAAGTGTGCTATTCCATTTGAACTTCTTACCCCCTGTGTCTCCATTACCTCATTCCCAGTTGGACTCTATCCAGGTGGAAAGCTTTGCATGTTTTATGATAAAATCCAGCTTAAAACTTTGGCAATGTAGCATGCACAACCATAACCTAGTGAATTAATATATTCCTTCTTTATTTACACACAGCTGGTGTCATATCGTGCTAGACGTAAGGGTGTGGGAAAAGAGCATGTGAAGAAAGAGAAAAGGAAGATAGCCAGTGTGGAGGGAGAAGGCTGTGATGGAGTCAGTACATTAACATTTGAAGGAAAACCAATCATTGTACCAGCATGTCCTGCATCGGGATTAGTAGGGTGCAGTATCCTGGATATTGAGTACTATGTAGAGGTAAGGGCAGATTCATTGTAAGTTGTCTGAAGTTATGGCAGCATTAGGTTACCTACAGGTCTGATGGCTATGCATTGTGCTTTCACTGTGATGCGCACTGATGCAGAACTGTTTCAGTTTCTATTGGCATTATTAAGAGTAGACAAGATATTGTTGGTCATTATCATTATTATTATCTAAATCGATATATTATTGAAAAACAACACTTTGATCTTTTGGAAACCATACACTTTGAAAACTTGCTTGATTATTGTTCTGAATGAGTTATGTACGTTTTTACAACATAACTCAAGAACAACAGGACCTGCAAAAATATATCTGTGATATTTGAATTCTTCTACACACTAGCTATGAAATGATCAATGCATTTTTGTCAAAGCTCACTACCATTCACAAGATGCTGTGAACTACCAAATTGAAACAGTTTAAAATAGTTGCTGACCTTAAGCAGGGTTTTCTTTAAGCATTTTGCAGAAGGGGTATATATATTCCATTTTTTGTATTCTTTCAATTGTGACTCTTTCCTCTGAAGCTTTATAACACATTCCCAGTGGGGTCACTCAACTTGCAATACTGACCGCACGATCGTTACCAAAATTGCGGAAAAAGGGGTCATTTTTAGGGCTTGTCCGCGGACAAAATTGTCAGTGAAATTGGAAAAATAGGGGTGTTTTATCGCACAAGTGTCCATGAAATTGAAAAAAAAAGGGGTTCTTATTAACTTTCTCCCGATCCCCGTGGATAGCTGGCCAGATTCATAAAACATTCATAAAAGCCTCGTCCTTGAAATGTTGAAATGGTCAAAATAGCAAATGTGTTCTCGGAATCTAAAAATAGGGGTGTTTCAGAGTACCATTTTGTCCTTGTTTTGGAGTAAAAAAGGAGGTAAAATTTCACGATTTGTCCTTGAAATCGACTGCGAAAGGGGGTAATTTGTACTTGTGGTAACTGTCCTACGTGTCCCCACTGCCAGGGAGTGACCCCACCGGGAACACATTACCCAGAGGGTATTTTTTTTTCATTTTAACAATGTGTGTCTCAATTTCACTGAATTGTTGAACCAATTTTTTTCGCCAGAAATCTTAAAAGAAGGGGGGTGGGGACCGAAAATTTTTGATGTTGAATTGAATCCTGCAATATCATGTTTTCCTAGTATTGTCTAGTATTGATTGGTGGTGAGGGTTCAGAGGTATTAGGATGTTAAAATGAACAGAAATAAGGCCATAATACAATTGTTTGTCTGTATGTGTCCTGACAGTCATGACAAGCATGGCAGGGAATGGTACTTGCTTGACCCTCAATTTGATATGTATTTAGCCCTAATAACTTTTTTCCACATTGTACGTTTTGTGGTAAACACCAGTCACTTGTGCTGACATGAAGTAATGGTGATTGTTAATGTACAATTCAATTCCTTGTTCAATTCAGCAACTAAGACTATAGATATAAAACAGGGCAAATATGACACAACATCTAATGGGGGAATAACACAAAAGGTATAAACAAAGTTAAAAACCCAACGTTTCGAAAAGACAAAACTTTTCTTTTTCAAAATTAGAGACCTGCTCTCAATCCCTACTATATTCTGTTCCTTGGAATATTCCTTGGAAAAGAAAAGTTTTGACAAATGTCGGGTTTTTAAATTTGTTTATACATTTTGTGTTATTCCCCCATTGGATGTTGTGTCATTACCTGTTTTTAATTTTCTCCATTGCTAGTATGACACTGTTGTAACCTTTTGGATCCATGTTTTGGTTCCCTGCTGGTTAGTTGCAACAGATTTTCCCTGTTTTTATATAAAAACTAAAGAAAGCAGTCTTGCATGATGATTGTACTGCAGTGGGTTTTTTTTATCCATAATAAGCAATTTTGCTGTATTTATTAGTAAAAACTGAAATTTCCACTTAAAACTTGAACCTAATATCTTGCATTGTTTGTAATTTTTAGCTCCAATGAGTAATCATGCATGTGCTTGTGTGACGTGTTTACCCCTAAAAAACAACATCTGGTGTATGTGTGCCCATCAGCGTGACAAATAGAAAAGTAAGTGTTGAAATGTAATTCTCTTAACCCCATGAGAACTACCTGCCGATTGGCCAAAAAGAAGGTTTCATTATCAATTGGCCCAATCAGCAACATTGTTAGAATAATTTCACCACACCAAAAAATTTGGGTGAATTATTTGCAAAGCTCCATTCTGATTGGTGATTAAAGTGGAGATATCATGTAATTGACCAATCAGGGGCAATTTTAGATAGGCAGGTAGTGCTCAGGGGTTAACTGTGTTTGCATGAAAAGTTCAGATGCAAAATATGATATCCATGCATTTTTCTCAATATGAGATATTGGCAAATATAACTTTGGTAAAATATAAAGGAAATAAGAAGAAATTCTGTTCTACCTTTGATCGTAGCTGCAAATATTTACCTTGAAATTTAGGGTAGGGTATCAAAAAAAGGTAATATTATACTGGTTAGGGCAGATGTTGGTGGTAAAAAAGTTTGAAAATGGCATTTATCCGGTTCTGCATCTGAGCTTTTCTCAACATACCAAATGTTACTATTTGTGTAGGTTTTATTCAGTGGTTGTTGTGATTGTCCCAATCTTTGTGTATTTGTGGTTCAATCTGGTCCACAGGCAGTATTTGTAAATTCCAGAAACTGGCCTAAAGTGACGCTGGAGGGGATGGGTAAGGGGGAGGGGGTAAAATGAGTTGTGCATATTATGCTCATATAATACTAGTGTAAAAAGTATACATAGTCGGTGCGAAAGGTATTGTGTTTTTGACACATTTTTATGCCTCCATCGGTGTTATTATGTTTCCTGGTTGTCCATCCATCCGTCCTTCTATCACTCCCGTCATTCTGTCCGAGGTTGCAAGTGCTATTTCTCGGAACTTGGAAATTTAATTTTTGTGAAATACTTTTGCCAAAATTGTAATGTAGAATTAAATATTTGATGTATCCTTAATTATTTACAGTTTGAAGCTGATGTGAGAGGGACACCATTTGATGCTATTGTCAAAATACCCATCGCTATAGGGCATGTGCCCCTCAGTAGTGCCTTCTCACCAGTGACGGACAATGCCAGAGTGATCACCAAACAACCATCATGTAAGTATACTTTTTTTGGCTGTTGCCAGCTTCATGTAAGGCAGACAAATCTCAAACTTAAGCAACTTCAATGAATGGGAAGTGATTATGCTGCTAATGGTGCGTCAGTTAAATGCCAGCACACACACTCTGTTTATCATGTAGAAAAGAACTGGGTTGCGCTATATACAGTTTGTTGAGCAAATAAAGTGCCAGTGTTTCATGCTGTGCTTGATCAGCTAATCAGAACCCTGCTTCTGTGTTTATACAGTGTATCCGGTACTGTGGCAACAAAGTTTGGAAGTTCTCTGATATCCTTCTCTGAACAGATTCATCAGGATCGTTCATAAAAGTCACTGGTAAGCAGATGTTCTCAAAACATATCCAAAATAAGTAAATTAGGTACTCACTAGAAATATTTTGATTCCTATCAAATAGATCTATGATCAGATCATCAATTGGCAAGCAACCCATGTGACATCATCAAGACCAGTCACAAAGATTGCTGATAAGATCTAGAAACACTACCACTCCCCCAAAACCAGAGTGTACAAGATTCCTGATGGGAATCATAATATTTCTAGTGAGTACGGTACTTAATTTGCTTATTTTTGATCTGTTTTGAGAACATTTGCTCAACAGTGTCTCTGTTATATCTTGTGTATAGTTTGATCAGCTCACAATTGGCGGGCCTTATAACATTGCAGATTAATATCAATATATTTTATTTCGAGATTTGCCTTGTGACATCTCCCCAGAACATCACAAATTATTAATGCAAGCCCATTACTTTGTCGTCTTTCTTTGACAAGCACAACATAAACCAGACAGTCAACTCTATCACTCTTAACTTGGATTTACTTTTTGGCGTAGTGGTAAAAGCCTAACATTTCCCGCCGATTACAAGCTGATCAGACTAAAGTGAATATAATACTCTCTAATTCCAGTATACCAATTCATGTCAGGCACAGATTCAATGCAATGCTTCTGAATGGTAGTATCTGGCAGCCTCGCGACAAGTTCCATACCTAGTACCAATAATACGCATGTCGGAAATAGAAATAGGGACATTGGCCCAAAAGCTGTGCCCAGAGCAAAGATTTTAGACCCAAAGAGAACTGACTCTGCCATATATGTTGCTCATAAAGGTCAAAATAGTGAAGCTTCAGTTTTTGACCCACGTACCCTTGAAAACTTTGATTTGAAGTGTGTGTTTATTTGCATTGCGCGAGTAATACATCTTGCTGATAAGGTGTGCTATTAAGTGCTAGGGGCACAAAGTGTAAAAGATGCAAATATCAGGCTTTTGCCGATTTTATGCCGGAGGTACATTATTTTGGTCTCCATGTGTGTTCAACCAATATGGCAGACTTACCCATAGCATTAAATTTAGAATATTCTGACTAATATTGTTAATCAAGACAATAATATTTCCATTCCATTTTTCTTTTTTTTCCATAGCCATCAATTTAACAATCCCACCTTCTTATGAAGTTGCTGTCGGTGGTCTTCAAGAGATACCAAGTAAGAGTGGCTATGATTACACGTTCGGTAAACTTATGTATGCACCAAGATATCCGTATTACAACTTTCATCTTGAGAGTGACATTGTTGAGCACCCTGGGCATGAGGTACCACAAGGTTTCTATGGGCCATTTGGACCTTCTATGTTTGGACCTGATCCTCACCATTATCCATAAACACAGAAATATATATTATTGAAGACAGAGATAAAAAGACTAAAATGCATCTGACGTCATCTGTCAATCAAACTCGAGCACGGTTTGTTTACAAGTGTGTCGTGATGATGAGTTACTGAATGCGGCGGTAAAATCGGTCGCCTTATTGTTAATGTTGCGCACCTTCAAACATACAAACCATCTCAAAAGTTAGGTCTTTATAGCGGGAAACTTTCTTTCCCAAAGGCACCATGTCAACAATGTCTAGAAAAGTTGCTCTTCGACTTGTAAAAGTATATAATTTTTCGCCTTTTTCTGCTATTCCTTTTCTCCGATCGGTACCAGATAAATCGACCTTCCTTTTGCACGCTATTTAACCAATCAAGGATCGTAGGGAATTTGATTGACAGTGACGTCAGATGCATTTTAGTCTTTATCTCTGTCTTCAATTATAGCAGACTGGAAACCAGATATACGATAGCTGTCAGGGCTCAAAATATACAGAGGCTAAGGGCCCTAAATGTAACAACATGGCTCGGTGTCATTAGTGATCACCCGAGGACTACTTAAATAAGGAACTGTTCAAAATTGCTCATCAGGATTCAGAATATGAATAGCTGAATACAAAACCCACCCAAGGAAAGTGATTTTGAGAAAATTAAAAAACAAACATCATACATCATGCTGTATTTCACATGCTCAATAGATGTAGAGAGTGGATTTTATACATATGATAGGCCTATGTATAAGCAACATTTTCCCATGCTTGGCCAAAGAATGGACTTGGGTGGGTTTTGTATTCATGTATTGATATAATTACAATGATTGATCACAATGTACTTATTAGACTAAATGCCAAGGTGGGTACCTGAAATTGACAAGGGGATATCATCTGTGAACATGAACTTTCAAAAAGCACCATTTTCTTTTAGTTTTTGAAAGCTGTAATTGCCAATATCTCAGAAAAAGCTTGTCTGCATTTCAACTCATTCATATGGTTGATGGTCACATAAGCATTGATCTGAAAATGCAGCCTAAAAGTAATTTATCAACGTTCTTTGACTCTAAACCCTGCATTTTACAACTCGAAAAACACATACGCTCACAATGCCAGACAGTTTACCTGATTTCATACAAAAATTTTCTCGAAGGACCCTTAATATTATTGTTTGATTTATTGAACAAGGATACAGCTTTTTCTCTATATTGTTGTTTTAGTGCTGTGATCTTGAAAATGATCCTTTTACGTAAAGCTTTGTTCACTGATGATAAGTGGCCCACTGTAATGATTGAGGTTCTTTGTTTTTCAAAGCCACTTGTCGTCATTGGGCCGGAAAAACCTTGTATGTGTCTTTGGCCCCTGAACATGTTTAAAGCAAAACCTCCTGTGTAACCTGTTGCCAGTTTTGCTTTAATCATGTTCAGGGGCCAAAGACACATACAGGAGGTTTTTCCTGCCCAACGATGATCAAGGCTGATGATTTAGTTGGCCACACTGTTGATTTAAATTCTGCTTCAGAAATTCATGATCATATGTTGCAGAATTGTCCCAAAACAACTTAGTGCAGTGAATTGGTGAGTGATATTTCAGCATGATGTCTAACATGTGAAAAAGTGTGGCTTTATTGTGATTCAAAACTGTAGTGGGTGGGGTACTGGGATGTATCTTCGTAAATAAGGAGTCATTGATAGGCGGAATGTTTTTCAACACTACAATCATGAATTGAACATGTATATCAGCTGAAACAATAAATTTGTAAAATAATGAAAGTTGAAATTCAACTATATATTAAGATGTTTGGTTTACAAAAGATAATGTAGAGGCATAATTTGTAAGGTCTTGCAGGAAAAAACTTCCCCCTTTATGTTCATGAACTTGAACTGTAATCAAAATGTTATTCTAACTTGAAATGAAAGAAAGACAAAATGCATCAGTATTCTCCTAGTATCCCCAAAATGTGACCAAAATTTAGAAGTTTTTGAAATCAACCTCGTCATCAGTATGTATGATTTGATTACATGCTCAAAATGAGGTCTAAATCTTTATACTGTAAAGCAATATGTTTGCAACATGACATTATTGTGAAATTGACAAATTTCCAAACAGAAATAAAATTACAAATTAGGAAGCATTACATATTTGCCAATCCTTGTCAAAAATTATATGGCTTCACAGTATTTTGTTGTTGAATTGCCTGATAATGATTTTGATACAAAAACAATGTAGTAGAATCTAGAGGGTGTTTAGAGTGAAACTATTTTTTTGTTTGACCTTACATACTAGTTGTTGATTATTTGTTTTTGAAATCAAACATGAAATGAAATTTAAAGCTGTACATTTTAATGCTAGTTGCTGTGGCATAGAATTTATGAGGCGGCCATTTTAGAATAGGTTATATGTAAATACATCTGAAATGACCTGCTGAATATGTCCCAGGTGTTTTCTGTGTTCCTAGTAGAGAGAATGACGACCTTTCCAAGCTACATTAATTGCTCTTTAATTAAAGAGACAATCAATAATATGCATAACCAGAATACCCAAAATTCAGATATGGGCATTTTTGGGACAAGTATTAATGTGTTAATAAGCTGTGCTCCTTACTTTATGAAGTAAGTATGAATCACTGTGATCAAATTAATCTATTTTAATTGCTTATTATTTTGTGGAGCAGTTAGGCACAATTTTTATACCAAAAATTACCGATTGTCACTTTAATGATAGCATAATTTGGGCAATTCCATTTAAAATCCACACTTCCTCTGTGGGCGAATTTTTAAATGTCTTCCACGGGATGGAATGAACACATTGGTAAGCAGCTCCATTTGAAACTCATCCTCCCTCTGTGGAATATTCAGATTGAATCTTTCTGAGAGGTGTGGGGAACGTATATGGTGCTGCCTAATGTGTTAACGCCATTTGAAATTCATACTCCCTCTGTGGAAGATGTTTCCAAAATCATCCTCAGAGGTAGTGTGGATTTTAATTGGAATAGCCAATTAAGTTGTTAAATGTGATGCGATCAAGCAAAATCAGTCGGAACTCGGAAATATTGATTTTGAGATATAGCCGAATAAAGGAAATATTTCCCTTTGTTTCCTCTTGTTTTGGAAACGCTTTAATTGTTCATATTTTTGGAACTGGTTGTTAAATTCCAATGGGGTTTTCTGCAAAATCCAGCTTTGTAAATCTTTTTTACTATCCTGTAAGCAACTGAAAATTTATTATTGCCGAGTTCCGACTGATTTTGCTTGATCGCATCACAAATTATATGGTGAATCAAACTGGTGTGGTTGTTTTAGTATTCAAATGTTTCTACACTCACTGTTTTCAGACACACATAGTCAGGAACATCCACATGAAGGTTCAGAGTAAACATTTTTTTTAAATTGGTTAACACAGTATAAGAATATTGCCTTGGAAAAATGGTAATGGTAATTGCCTGTAAGTTTATATCGTCGGTAGAGTGCAACACTATCGTAAGTGCAGTAAAATGTAATAGTTGCCTTTTGTAAAACACCTATTGTTTGCAACACAATCCCTTCATCATGCTCATTGTAAAGTGTTGATGTTCTGTATACTTTCCTGATGGCCACTAAGCTAACCCCAAGATATCACCTTTACATGTAGTTGAGTGTTTTTTCTAGTGTTATTGGTTAAAAGTAAGTACATTTATTGAAATATTGCAAATGGCAGCTATTGCATTCTACTGCACTTACGATAGTGTTGCACTCTGCCGACAATATGAATTTGACAGTTGAAATATGTGTGTAAAAAGTATTTATTGCTAAAGGTTTTTGATATAGTTAATATAAAAATGTATGACCTTGTTTTTTAACTATATAAAAATTGCTGGTGAACTAAAAATTGATACTGAAATGTTATTTGAAATATATTTTAAAAGAGTTATATATACATCTTAGGTATTAAACTACAGTACTTTTTGTATTTATGAGTGCAGCTGAAATTAATCTGAGCAATTGACTTGAAAATGAAAGACTACAGAACTATTAGGTATTGAACATACATGGCTTTGTAATTGTATGAACGTCACTAATTTGCAGTTCAATATACACTGCATGCATGGCGTATTTTGGGGGGCTTTAGGCTAGCCCCCGGAAGTCAAAAATGAGGCGGCAAAACGAAAGGCGGCGGAAGAAGAAGGCGGCAAAAACAGGGCGGCAAAAAGCAAGCGGTGGCAAAATGAATTAGCAAAGAAAAAGGCGCCAAAAATTTCAAAAGCATAAAATTTTTTTTTTTTTTTTTTTTTTTTTTTTTTTTTGCTCTTCACTTTTTCAAACGACCGTGAAAAAATTAGGTCAACCTTTTCGGGCTGTTAAGGAAGGGGCGGCAAAATTGTTTCTTCTTCAGCCCCCCGGGGTTGGGGCGGCCACGGTACGCCACTGCACTGAAGTTTAACATACATGTAATGGCTGGGTGCTCAACAATTCGACTGCTCGGTGCCTGAAGGGGGTGCAATAGCTGCCCTGTGAACATCTGGCAATTTACACATAATATATTGTACTCATCTACACATGGCTACTATTGCACTTAACCAATTCTGGCACTGAGTAGTCAAATTATGAAGTAACACATATATGCCACTGCTTTCAAATTTTCAACATAGCTGTCTTTCGGAGGCATGTGATTCATGAGCATAAAATAGAATTTTTTTGAGGCAGGTGCTAAAATGGGAGACTTATGTGGGAAGGTATATGCTCAAAATGGGGTCTTTCAGGGGCAGATGCTTACAAATGGAGTCTATGAAGGACTGATCATGATAAAGAAATATGAGCATTATTCATGACAATCCCCATTTTTAACCACTTATGAACTATTATTTTATTGTTCTTATGCAATTTATTACTGGTGTGGCAATATATGATAAAATGGGGTCTTTCAGGGGCTGATGCTTACAAATGGGGTCTATGAAGGACTGATCATGATAAAGAAATATGTGACATGATCAAAGGGAATGAGTCACATGTCGACCCTGGTCGAAAATGAGTTTTACATATGTTTCTAAAGAGGATATTTAGAGCTTTCAGAAACTGGAAACCTCAAGTTGATACGACTTTTCTTTGCGAAGTTACGTCACTTTATCAAATCTCCCAAATTGTATTAATATGTATTAAAAAGGGAATGAACCTTCATCATTGTGAACCCAAATGTGGCTGATACTCTGTTTATCTTGTTTTACTTGTATAATTAGCAGTGGTGTAGCCAGGGAGCTGAGTGCCCCCATAAAATTTTCCAGGGCAAAATGGGGATGTAAAGAGCAAAATGTCTTTAAAATGACCAAAAATGGGACAAAAATTGACAAATGGGGACAAAAATTTGGCCTTGCCCCCTAAATGGGGATGAAAATTTGGCTTTGCCCCCTCACACCAAATTCCTGGTTATGCCACTGATAATTAGAGTTCATTATTTTTGTTACGTAAACCTACAGGAAAAACACTTGAAAATCCCTGTCACCAAATAGTTTAAATACTTAATGCACTACCTACCTAGCACTCTTTTGTTTTTGCAAATCACATTTTCTATCTTATTTTATTGAATATTTTGAGATTGCTTGTTTACTAGTCTCTAAGTGTCAGTTTCTCAAAGCATGGCTAGTGGTCAGGCTTCCTAATCCAGTAAACTTAAGCCCAATTAGTCCTATAAAACAGTACATTGTACATCCCCTAGAAAGATAAAACAATAAAATGGTTCCACATTGGTAGAGCTAGCCTGTTAGCTTTAATAGGAAACCTGACAACTAGCCAAGCTTTGAGGAATCGGACCTAGGTGGTTTATTCATGGAATTTATTCCACCAAGTATAACATGTTGAAAGAATCTGTCTTGTGTATTATATTTTCAGGGGTCCATTTCTCAGTTTTAACTCTTTGTAACTCATGTAACCGTTCGTAAAGTTCAGAATACCCAATACTAGATGTAACTTTACGAAGGGTCCCTGTAGAAAATCTCTTTTACTTTCTTGTAAGTAAATTTAGTGAAATGGATTTTATGACTTGTTGTAAGTAAGTTACAAACAATTTCGAGACTTACAAAGCTTTGTAAAGTTTAGTGAAATGGACCCCTGGTATGTCCAAGCTGAAGTTGCTGTATAATATGAATATATTTGGTTTGATCATTCTGCAAAAACTTTGCACAAATTTTATTGAATGTCGATCAACTAACTATGCAACAGTTCAACTTTGAAGTAAACATTCACAATTTTTTTTGGGACCCCATTGGAAATAAGTTGGCATATTTACATGTAGGTAACCTTATGGGTTATCCTGGCTTATTGACTTGGTTGTTTGTTTCATGTGTGATGTCGCCTAATTGGTTTATATGTTCTTGCTTTTTTTGTACTGCCAAATAAAAAATAAATGTGACTGTCCACCACAAACAGCAAATTGCATGTACCTCAAATTGGTGTAACATGTTTCTCATTTTGTTAGTGCCAGTCAAACACCTATAAACCAATCATTAATCCTATTGTTGAAGAGGATAATAAGCTTCTACCTACAACCTGTATCAAAATGATTGGTACCCAGCAGTTTTCGTTGATAATGGATGAGTCTGACACATCAAAATTCAACATCAGATCCAAATAATTTGTAGATCATTATTGTATAACAAGTCATAAACTATACACTCTGGACATTTCGAGACTATTCAGGCAACATTGCATTTGGAAGTGTCATCCTTTTCAATTAACATCAAAAATGATTGGTACCAATCATTTTGATACAGCCTGTATATATAGAATTTTTAAGTAGCTCAGAATAGTCTTTGTTTGCTTTAGCTAAATCTTGTTCAAGTGGTGGGATTTAACAAATAACAATGAGAGGACATTCCCAGTGCCGCCGAGAGCCATTACGGGCCAAGGGGCAATGTGAACGCACAGGCCCCTTTGATCAGTGATGACGGTGCAGGACTTCATAGGGGTGTGTGTGTGTGTATGGGGGGAAGCAGTGGCCTAAATTTCTTGGTGACATGGAGGAGGGAGGTTGATGTTAAGTCCTTGAACATATGTTAAAGCGGAGCGAAAGTAGCATGTTTAGCTGCCAATAATCAAATATGAACATTGAAGGAGACAAATGCGCGCGAAGCACATACAAATTTGCAATTTGAAAGTGGCATTTTGCTCCCAGATGAAGTTCCTCTTAATAACTTCCACGCGAAGTGCAAAAAAATTGCCAATTTGAAGCTAAAATGATCCAAGTATGAACCGTTGAATTGGACAAATGCGCGCGAATCGAAATCGAATTAGTGACGACTTTTGCTCCCATATTGAACTTATTGAAACAAACTCCGTGCGAAGCACGGAAAAATTGCTAATTTTAAGGTAAGTGATCAGATAATAAACTGAAGGGCACAATGCGTGCGAAAATTTGCATTTTGTTCCCACGATTAAGCTGCACTCCCCGATTTCTCGAAAATTTCATTATATCGAGAATGATCATTTTGGCAAAAGCAAACAGTAAATTAGCGTGTGTGCTTCAAAGGCTATCTTGTATTTAAAAAAATACACGTCTCTTTTCTTTGTTTTTTACGGGCCCGCTACTTTTGTTTGCTTTTTATGGGCCGTAAAAGAGCGAAGAAAACAGACCTTACCCATAAAGGCAAAGAAAAGAGACCGTAGTGGTAGTGGGCCCGTCCGTAAAAAGCAAAGAAAAGATACCATAGGCCCTTATAGGAAAGAAAAGAGACCTTAGTGAGTATGTAAAAAAGCTTATTAAAATAAGCAAAGAAAAACGATACCTTAATGGACCCATAAAAAGAGACCTCGAGGGCCCGTAAAAAGCAAAGAAGAGATACCTTAGGCTTAATGGACAAAAAAAGAGATCTTTGTTGGCCCGTATAGCATGTATAGTAAACAAAGAAAATATGCCTTAATTACAAGGCATCTTTTTCTTTACCTTTTACGGGCCCCAGAGGTCCCTTTTCTTTGCTTTTACTGCCCCATAGTAAAGTATGTTTTCTTTACTTTTTATGGGCCCCCTAGGACCCCGGGCCCGGGGTAACACACCCGGTTACCCTCCCTTGTCGGCGGCACTGGACATTCCTGAACCTTGTTGACTTGGGGATGATTTGAAATGACCGCCAATTATGACTGTTTGATATTTATTACCAGCCAAATGGAAAAATAGACATAATAGCACTGAAATAAGGTACCTTTTGCTGAAGAAGTTCAACAAAACTTTTAAAGCTTATGATATATAAATTCTGAACAGGGAATAAAACAAAAGTTTACAAAATATTGGTAAAATATACGATGTAAGATTCTGAAAACATGGTAATAATGCTCAAATGTCGGTTAAATTAAACTCAATATGATGGACTGTTGCATATTACCTCAACACTTTGCCCACTGTTTTTGCAGTGTGCCTGCTGTATAAAAGCTATATATTGTGGTCAAATTGGTACCAATTTATAGAATTTGTAGTACCATATTCAGGATATTTTCAAAGTCGACTAATGAGTAATGAAGTACCAAAATAGAAAATTAGACATTCTTATTGTGTATTCAAAAACTTGTGCCATTACTTTAAAAATAGTAACATAGTAATATATGTGAATACTTCTAACTTTCATGATAGTAAGATAATGTATTTCATATTTTCTGTGATTATAATATCAAATTCAAACTTTGGTGCTACCTGTTGGATAAATGGTTTAACCAAATAGGGAACAAACTAAAATTTTGATGAAGCCATAAAGTTTACTAGTTTCTTCCCACCCTTCTAAAATGAAGAGTATACAAAAAACTCCTAAACGAAAATGGTTTATTCTTAGGTCTTCATCAATCCTTTTGTTGGTTTTTAATATTGAAAAGGTCAATGCATTTAAATTTGAAACTTTGGTGCTACCTGTGGGACAAAATGGTCGAACCCGTTAGGAAAGAATCAAAAACATTGACATAGCCTTATAAAAATAACTAATTTCTTTACAAAGATACTCACCTCCTGCCCTTCTAACATGAAGAGTTCACTCCTCCCAATGAAAATGGTTTTGTTCTTACCTTTTCAGCAATCTTTATGTTGGTTTGTAATATTGAAATGGTCAATGCATTAAAATACACTTGAAAACACACTACATGTGGGACTAATGGTTAAACCCATTAAGGAACATGTAATAAGTAGGTACCTTTAAGTTGCCCATCTCTTGCCCTTCTAGAATGAAAATACAAGATCCCCCCGAACAAAAAAAAATTGTTTTGTTCTTAGGGCTTCATCAATCGTTTTATTGATTTTTTAATATGAAAAAGGCCAATGCTTGTCAATTTGAAACTTTGGTGCTAACTGTGAGACACATGATTGAACCTATGGGTAATAAATGATAACATTAATAAAGCCATCTGATATAAAGTAAACAGGTTCTTTACTATAATGCCACCACCCTCCCTTCTGGAATAAAGAGTATAAGAAACCCTTCCCAAATAAAAATAGTTTTGTTCTATTCAATCCTTTTGATGAGAAACGTTGGTGCTACCACAATTGTTAAATTCAGTGTACAAATGGTAATATTAAGCACTTGTACAAGGGTAATTTAAAACCAAATCGCATCAGATGGTTATTAAGCTGCTGCTATCTACTGAAAAAAGCAGCAGACTCAAGTATAGGTTTGTGGAAATTACAAAAGAGCTAACGTGTAGGGAAGTAGAGATATAAGGGTTGGGGCAGAATATTTTGAGTTTCCTGTAATTGCTCACAATATGAATGATTAATTATGTTCATTCTATTTGAAATTCATACCCCCCTGGAAGGTATTTCCAAAATCTTCCACAGGGGTAGTATAAATTTATAAATGGAATGGCCCAATGATAAGTATGTTACAACTAAGTAGAATATTCATGGATTAGCTTGGCTTTGGAATATCTTACGAAGAGGCTCTAGCTGTGTATCCTTTGGTACTTCCTTTCCTGTAAAGTTCATAAAATGCTGTAAATAATTCAAAATGTTTATGAAGACAAGAGTTTGAAAATTGAGAATAAAATGACTGTTATTGGCATTTTATTACATGTGCTGGAAAGTATTAAGTTTCAGTTTGTATATAAAAATTACTTTCATTGCATTACATGTTGCCAGAAATTTTCTTTTATTACAGTGTACAAGGCCGGGTACAGGAAATTGAAAATGGCTAATAGCTCCTGAAACTGGCAATTTGCAATCAAGCAGTCCGTACTGCATACATTATAGTGCTGCATAATGGTGAATCATAGTAAAAAATTGTTAAATTTTTGTGAAAAGTGTGAAATTTGGCTCGGATGTAGTATTCCTTTTTGCTTATAATTTGAGAACCATACATCACAGATAGGTCAAACTATACTTTTTCTGAATCCTTGTGACCAGAGGAACACTTTGGCATGGTTTATAACTCAATTTGAACTTGAATTGTTTCCCTGTACAAAGTTCAATGACCTCTATGGTGGCCATATTGGGCAAAATATTTTTGGCCCTCCCACTAGAATTGTTCACCAGACTGAATACTACATCTGAGCCAAATTTCACACTTTTCACAAAACTTTAACAATGGTTTCACCATTCTGCAGCACTATTAGAATGTACAAAACCTGGAGCTAGTGGTCTATGTACCGGATAAAGCATTGGATTAGTAAATAGAAGGATGGGTTTGAGTCCCACGTTAGCCCATTCCCTTTCATTGTATTACATGTCGCCAGAATTTTTCTTTTATTACAGTGTACAAGGTCGGGCACAGGAAATTTGAAACGGCTAATAGCTCCCGAAACTGACTATTTGCAATCAAGCAGTCCGTATACTGCATACATTTGAATTTACAAAACTGTGAGCTAGTGGTCTACATTGTATGTACCGGATAATGCATTGGACTAGTTAACGGAAGGATGGGTTTGAGTCCCACGTTAGCCCATCCCCTTACCTTTTTCCAACTTGTCCTTCTTTCCTACAAATTATACTCAGTTACCTGAGCAATTGTTCCTCATTTTATGTTCATTATGTTCTTGTGCAGTTTCCGTAGCCCCACTTATATGCATGCATGCATGCCCCACTTTTAAATGTCATACGGTACATACTTCTTAAAGCTATGAGCTCTCAATTAGAGGTTGATAAAATGGGTAACACTTGTTGGGAGTAAAATTGTACAAAACAATGCACGCTTGTTGATGCATCTAATGCATGAGCTCCGCAGGGTGTAATGCATTAGACGCATCAACATCTCACCAGTACAAGTACATTAACTTGTATAATTTGTCGAACAACAACTGATACGCATTTATTATAACAAAATTGTTACTAAAAAGTTGGAAAATGCAAGCAAGAAAAGTCCGAAAGCACTCTGAGTACTAGTAACACCTCACAGTACATAAATACTTGTGTGTATATAAAATGGATGCACATCTTACAGGAATTTGTATTCAAATATCACACTTGAAGCGCCCAGTCCTCCCCATACAGGTCTTGAAGGCTCTGTGTCCATGCATGGTGTTTGTAGGCCATGAAAGGGCCGAAGTGAGTTATTTCCTTTCCGTTAATATTTACACATATCTCAAGAATCATAATACCCTTTGAGTTGAAACCGAACAACTAAAAGTTCTTAGTACAAAAAGTACCATGTGATATCCTAGCAAACACAAAAACGTTTTGGTTTAGGTAAAAATGTTTTAATAACATTAAATGTCGGATTATATAAAATGTATAAAAGCACACTACAACAATATATGTTTTCAAAATGTTATTGTAAACTAGTTTTTGTAAACACTTTTTACAAAATATTTTGCCAACACTTAAATAACATTATGTTAAAATATTTGCAGTAGGTTATCAAAAAAAGTTTTTTAATGTTATAAAAACGTTTGATACCCTCTTTATACCCTTACCCGTCATTTAAATGTTTTCTGACAACCTTTTATAACCTTTTGCGATTGATGTCGAAAATGTTTTGCGTTTGCTGGGATCACATTTCTCAGTCTTGTCAATATTAAAAGTTATTGTTTATCGTCACCTTTATGGACATCATTTAAATATTTCATATGCCATAACGGCCGAATGAAAACGATACAGTTCCACTACAGGATAAAAAAGAAAAATTAATGTTTTTGCAGTCACCTCACCGAAGCAGTCAGTCAAACCGGGGCTGGAGAAACTGGCTTGGTTCAGAACGAAATCACGAGCTATAGCCATTTGCAACCACTCTGATAGGTTGATCGCGGCCAGATATATCAAACAAAATCGAGTAAATTTTGAATTTGGTTGACCCATCTGGTGGACACTTTTAGCAGCAAGAAGCATTATGGTTTGGACCCAAACTTGTATGATACATGTTATGATGTAACAGAACATTAGTATTACCATGATTACGTCTTGATCGCTGTCCGGCTCTTCCGTACTACTCATGCTCAGAACAGTAGCCGCAGCAATCATCTTAAATATGTACCAAATAAAACACGAAGCAGCCGTGAAAAACAAAAGATAGTCACTGCTTGTGAAAGTGGTTGACGTGCACATATTGTTTTGGTATATCTTAAAAGTTGACCCAATACAAGCAACTGCGACAGATAAAAACGCGGCAAATTGAATACCGATATAAATCACGGACTGCGTGTTCTCTTGTATCGCGGTTGCTAAGTATGAAAGTGGACCTTGGTTCAGAATGAGATCAGCAAGAAGAAAACCTACTGCGACAAAACTGACAAATATGACAAATGAACCTGTTTTGATTTTGTTATTGTTGCAACCATTCTCCCTGGATCCTAGTAGATTTTCCTGCTCCGATTCTGTTGCATCGCAGCCACCGTAACTCGCTATCTGTCCACCTTGTTGAGAATTTATCACATAGCCGTAGTCGTCAAAGCTATCATCTTGAAGGCTTTCCGTACCTGTAACCCTGTCATCTTCAACTTTTGTATCTTCATGTTTATTTCCAATCAGATTCCACAAATGGAACAGAACACCCATTGAAATGGTCAAAAACTCCATGAAAAATGGTTCTAATGATATCAAAGTCAAATCGATGGCTCTGACAAACGGTGATTCGGTGGAGTTGCAACACGGGGTGGAATTACCAGTCGGACACACCGGGGATACGGGAATGATATCCTGTGATATAATATCAGGAAGTTTTCGTAGGGAAACAGCTAGCCACACCCAGATTTTATCAGCGATCATTACGGCAATTGAATAATGAAATAAGCCGTTGTTCGGAAATACGGCTTCGTCATATTTGGCGAGAAAAATGATTTGAATGACTATATATATCAAGTAGATGAATACATCTATGATTGACATCCAGTCTTCATAAACAGTGCTGTGCTCATAGGATACGGTGCGAATTATGTTAAACATAAGCCACAGAATGGCTCCAACACCAAAAACAACCATTTCTAAGAGGGGCATTCCATGACTACTTGTAGCTTCCTCAATGCTTTGTTCTCCGTCCGAAATCTGATCACGATTAATCGAATGGTACACATGTCTTGCAGAGATATTAGGAGAATTTTTAGAATGTCTTTGCTTAAATCTAACTTTACCACTGGTCTTCCAAGTTTTCTTTTTAATAATGAAATATAAGCATAAAGTGGACAGCATGACAGTGGAAAATGCACCGACTGGTTCTGTTACATTTCGCGCGTTCTTCGAGATCCTATCAGTGGTTTCGTTCGACGTTGGGATCAGAACTGGAACAAAAGCTACCGCAACAGCAGCACTTCCAAGTAGAAAAATCAGCATAAGAGCTGAATGATAATTCCCATTACCACCAGTGGATTGTGCTGAATCCTGAAAGAGATAGGAAATTGTTGCATAAAGTAAAGCATCAGGCATAATAGGGCTATATAATTTTATGTTCTATTAGGTCGAACGCTGCTTTTATTTCCGTTCTCAGTTGCAATGTTTTTTGTCGCTGCTGCACATTTTGTACTAGAGCGGAAATACAACACAGCAAAATTCCCGTTGTGATCATTATCGCCACGGCAAAAACGCGCGTTAAGGGCTGGGGTATGAACGTTTGGACAGTATTTATTGTGGGACATTAGAGCACATCAGACATCGAATTGCATTCTGAATACAAAGAATGTCCTGATATCAAATAATAATATTTTGATTTTTTGAAATTCGCAATATAATACACATTTTATGGCAAATGATTAAAAATTGATATTTTTGATATTTAACCGTACTCTAAGTAAACTTTATAAATCTGATGATTAATACTTACAGTGTATGTAGGTGGGAGGAAAAGCCGACGATCAATTGAAAATTTTGACCTTTCGTATTGAAGATATGATTTTTTTTACCAAAACACCAAAAAAAATCATATCTTCAATATGAAAGGTCAAAATTTTCAATTGATCGTCGGCTTTTCCTCCCAGCTACATACACTTTAAGGATATATCATTAGATTTTTAAAATTTACTTCGAGGACTGTTATATATCAAAAATGTGAAAAATATAAGATTTTAATAATTTGTTATAAAATTTGTATTATATTGTGAATTTCAAAAAAAAAAAATTAAAATTATTTGATATCAGAAAGGCATTCTTCGTATTTAGAATGCAATTCGATATGTCCGATGTGCTCTCATGTCCCATAAAAAATACTGTCGAAACGCTCAAAACGCTCATTCCAGATCCCTTAAACATTGAACTATATACTTGCTCCGTCTATTGACAAACTAATTCGTCATGATTCTTCATTTCGCAGTAGTTACGTAAGTGTTTTTCGTGGTTTAATAAACCATTTCATTCGGTTGCGTAAACGTTTTTAACAGTGTTTAAATTAAATGTAAATTATTATAGATATGGGAATAAAACGTACCTGCTGACGTTCATGTGGGGAGTTTTCGCTATCGGATTCGCCGACATGGCCGAGGGAAGGATCCATGTTGTAAAGCCGTATCGTGAGAGTAAATTGATGTTCAGAACAAGAACTGCAAACTGAATTAATAAAGTATATAGTTTGTATTTTACCTGGCACGCACATGAAATGAAATGAATTGACTCGATACCGGGAATTGAAACTGAAATATTGTTTTATCTTAGGAAGAAGACAATAGAGTGACGTTCGAGTATGTGTTTTGCCTTGGGATGAACGGAAGTATATGCGATGATTTTATTTTAACTCAACAAAACAATATATTCGGAATGAGTAACCCAGGCAAAAGAAGAAGCAAAACAAAACAAAACAAAATTCTCTATAATATTGATAATATATCTTGATTTATGCAATAGTCTTATAACTCTCTCTCTCTAGGTGCCATATCCTAAGACGTTGGCGATCATGTCGTGCCACAATTCTCTGTTATAAGCCATCTCCAGAAGCTCTGTCGCTTTATGTTCAGCTCCCTTTCTTTTAGCCAGTCTTTCAGATTTGATAACCACATCACTCTCTTCCTGCCTCTGCTCCTTGTTCCTTCTATTCTTCCTGTCAATACTAGGTTCTCGAAACCATCCTTTCTGAGGATATGACCAAGGAATTTGAGCTGCTTAACTCTGATTTCAAGTAACAGCTTCCTGTTCACATTTGCTCTACTTAGGACATCGTCATTAGACACTTTATCAGTCCACGGGATCTTCATCATTCTTCTAAGGAACCACATCTCGCAGCTCTCCAATCTTCTTTTAATGTATGTTGTTATTGACCATGCTTCACTTCCATACATTAATACAGGGACGACATAGCAGTTGAGTACCCGAATTCTGGTCTCTATACTGAGGGCACTGTTTTTAGGATCTTGTCTAATTTTGAGAACGCAGACTTAGCCAGTGCAATCCTTCTCTTAATCTCCTTAATACATCTGGCATCTTCTGTGATTAGACTGCCAAGGTAGTTGAAGGAGGAAACTTGCTTAATTCTTTAATCTTTCACCTTCAATATGCATGTTGGGCTCTCAGTCTTTGATACCACCATACATTCTGTCTTCTTGCAATTTAACGATAAACCTTTCCTCTCACTTTCCTGAACCACCACATCAAGAAGCCTTTGCAGATCCTCCTCAGACTCAGCTAATAGGACAGTGTCATCTGCATATCTTATGTTCGTGATGTTATGTCCACCTATACTGAGACCATTTTCCTTTCGCTCCCTTAGAATCAGCTCACTGTAATAATTAAAGAGATCTGGTGACATCACACATCCCTGTCTGACTCCTCTCTTAATGCTTGTATATTCACTACAATCTCCATCCACCCTTATGCACGCTGTTTGGTTCCAATAAAGGTTCTGCAACAGTCGTAGATCCTTTCCATGCAGGTCGAGCCTGCCAAGATCTTCAAAAAGCTGATCATGTTTCACCTTGTCAAAGGCTTTTGAGTAGTCAATGAAACACATGAAAACATCCTTCTGCATCTCTACCGCTCTCTCTGTTATCATTCTCAAGACATAAATCGCATTCCTGGTACCAGCATCTTCTACAAAGCCGAACTGCTTTTTACCAATCTCAGGTTTTATTCTACTTCTTGCACGCAGTAACAGGATTCTTAGAATTATCTTTGTAACATGGTCATAAGGCTAATTGTACGGTGTTGTTCACAATCCACAGCGCCAGGTTTCTTGGGAAGAGCAATAAAGATTGATTTGCTCAGGTCTTCTGGAAATATCCCATCATCATACATTCTGTTGATGACTCCTGCCAGTTTCTCAATTCCATAATCCTCTAATGCTTCAATCATTTCAACAACTATTCCATCTGGCCCAGCAGCCTTATTTCTGCTCATCATTTTTATAGCTGATCGAACCTCTGACTGCAATATCTTTGGACCCTCAATAGAATCGGGAAAGCTTGGCAAACCATCCCTTACATCGTGAAATAACTCCCCAACATACTCAATCCATCTTTTCATTACATCATCTTTCCCTACCAGCATATTACCATTCTTTGCCTTGATGCACCCAGAGCTTGAACAGCCTGATTTCCTGCCTGAGATCTCATTTATCCTCTGGTACACATTCCGATTCTCTCCAAATTGACTCTCAATTTTGGCACATTCACTATTCAGCCAGGTCTCTTTGGCCTCCTTGCAACGTTTCTTTATTTGCCTGTCCAACTCTCTATATTCTTTCTAATCCCTGTCCATGATCTTTTGCCTGTCTCTCATCATTGATAGAATTTCAACCAAGATATCCCTCATTGATTCCCATGTCATCTCTTCTCCTTCGTCTGTAAGTTGCTCAAACCTGTTCTCCACCTTGATGGAATACTCCATTCGGATCTCTGGTTTCTTCAGCTGTTCAAAATCTACCTTCTTCGTGATCTTCGCTCTCTTCAACTTTCTCAGCTTACAACGAAGTGTGCATACTACTGGAATATGATCACTTCCGCAGTCTGCCCCTGGATATGTCTTCGCATGTTTCACTGCTCTTCTAAATCTATCATTAATGGTTATGAAATCTATCTGGTTCCTTGTGCGATCCCCAGGGCTCTTCCATGTATATATTCTTCTGGGGTGCTCCTTAAACCAAGTGTTTGTGATTACCATGTTGTTTGCTTCACACCACTGCACCCATCTATCACCACGCTCATTTCTTTCTCCAAGTCCAAACTCGCCTACTGTTTTGCCATCTTGTCCTTGCCCCACCTTTGCATTCAAATCTCCCATGATCAGTTGTATTTCATCTGATTTGGACTGAGACTTTGCTTCCTCCAGTTTATCATAAAAAGCATCAATCTCCTCTTCTGTGCTCTCTGCTGTGGGAGCATATACTACAATAACCAGAGATATTGAAAGGTTGTCCTTGTAGTTTGACCAGCAAAACTCTCTCACTTACAGTCCAATAGCCCAGCACACATTTAGCCATATCTGCATCTAGCATTAGCCCAACTCCTTTCTCATGCTTGTCACCACCTGCATAAATCATCTTGAAGTCATCGATTTTGAAGTCTCCATTATTTGTCCACCTGGTTTCATTTATTCCTAGTATATTGATTTTAAGTCGGGTCATCTCTTGCTTAACGTTTTCGAGCTTCCCACTCTGGTTAAGAGTTCGCACATTCCAGGTTCCAACTCTGATGATCTTACTTTTTCGCAAGATGACCTTACTATTTCGAACAGTAGCTAGCTGACGGTCTGGGCCCACCTGCTCTCCATGGGACACCCTACCGGGCGAGGAGCCGTCCACATTAGGTTCCACAGCCCCCTGCACGCCGTTAGTCTCTAACATCAAATTGTGACCTTCCATGATTATTCTTGGGAAACAATAACTAATTGAACACAAAATCTAAATACCAATAGACGTTTAAGAATTATTATTATTATTATTATTATTATTACAAGGATTTATTGAGCGCATTTCCACAATGTCCAATGCGCTTTACATAATAAAAATACATACAAAGTACAACTACAAGCTACAAAATACATATCAAAAGCCTTATATAAAAATGGCAATATTACCAACTTCAACAACAACTATACATAAACATATCTGCATGGAAATTCAAAAGAATAAATTATTATAATATTAAAACCATTGTATTTATATGAAACATCATTAAAAACCAACATACATAAAAGTAGCCAAAATTAAAACAAATGACTACGGCTTAAACCTTTGGGAAAAGAAACGTTTTTAAAAACTTTTTAAAACATTGCACATTCTGAGCGGCGCGTACGTGCACAGGCAAGTTGTTCCATAGTCTGGGCCCTAAAACAGAAAATGACTTGTCCCCAAAGGAACGTTTAGTACGGGGTATGGCAAGACGAGTATGATCTTGGTTAGATCTGAGCCCTTGACGGCCTGAGTTGTATTTAGTTAAGACATCTTGTAAATAAGTAGGTGCAGAACCATAAACACAATTGTACACATGCACTAAGATCTTGAATTCAATTCTCTGCTGGACCGGCAACCAATGCAACTCACGAATGAGTGGGGTCGCGCTGGTGCGTTTGCTGACCTGATAAATAAGACGTGCCGCACGATTTTGCAGCTTTTGCAGACGCTGAACATCAGAAACGGACAAACCCCCAAGCAAAGAGTTGCCATAGTCCAGCCGAGAAAGAATCAAAGATCTCACTGCATGTGCACAAGTAGAACGATCAATATAACGACGAATCCTATTTAAATTTCTCAAATGAAAGTTCACACTTCTACACAAAGAGCTAACTTGATTTTTCATTGCAAGGCTATTATCAAAAACAATGCCAAGATTTTTAATGGAAGCAGATGGGGCAATCACAGATCCACCGATTTTCAAATCAAGGTGAGATACAGCATTTGCATGCCTAGCAGATGCAATCAAGAAAAGCTCTGTCTTCGAATCGTTTAACTTTAGCTTGTTTGCAAGCATCCACGATCGTATTTCTGCAATGCAATTGGTAAGCCTACAACGTGCAGCAGCTGTATCTTCCTCAGAATTAGGATTGAAACTAATGTAGAGCTGCGTATCATCAGCATAAATGTGATAAGCCACCTGAAAACGCCTGATAATATTAGCGACCGGTTGCGCATACGCTGTGAAAATCGGTGGACCTGCGACTGACCCTTGTGGAACACCATACTTTAACGGATGATTTTCAGAATAGTCTCCAAGAACACAAACCCTGTTACTACGATCCCTAAGGTAACTATTAAACCAATTCTTGGCAGAGCCTGTTATGCCAAACTCCCTCTGCATTCGATCAACAAGAATATCATGATCTATTGTATCGAATGCAGAAGAAAGGTCCAAAAGGACCAACATTATTGCTTTACCTTTGTCAAGTTCATTCAACATGTCGTTTTTCACCCTAAGGAGAGCAGTTTCTGTACTATGGGAAGCTTTGTATGCTGACTGATATGTTTCAGTGAGATTGTTGTCCTGGAGATGATTATTGAATCTAGAAACAGCCGGATACTCTATGATTTTACCTAGAGTAGGGAGGTTGGAGACAGGGCGGTAATTTTAAATAAATCAGGATTGAGAGTGGATTTTTAATCAAAGGTGTGATAACTGCTTGACGAAGAAGAAAAGAGGGAATGAACCAACTCTGAAAGAATTGTTGATAATGGACGTGATGATTGGCAACAATGTATCAACGCAACGTTTCAATAACCAGGTGGGGATTGGATCAAGAGGACTGGTCTTGTTGGGAAGCTTAGAAATTATTTTTCTAACCTCATCCTCACTCACATTAGCAAAACTTTCTAAAACCTGTACACAGTTACTCTTATTTTCATAAGAAATATTGCACAACCCATTATTTACATTCAGCAGTTCATTGGCAATTTGACAATCAATTTCAGAAGAAGCATCCTCCACCATGTTCATAGAATCAGAAATATTACAAACCATCAAATCGTTTGAACTAGATATATCACTTACATCGTCAATACTTTGCAAATTACACTGTCCATCAAGCTCAGACCTGATATTAGACACTTTATCGCTAAAATAATGAGCAAATTGATTGCTAAGAGCTACATTGGAACTACACGCAGGTAGTTTATGAGGTGATGAATTGAGAAGTGTGTTTAGAGTTCTATATACATGGTTTTAGCATTTGCATTATCTAAAGTTTCTTTAAAATAAACAGTCTTACTATTCATAATCATTTGGTTAACTATAGAGTTCTGTGCAACAAATTTATCGCGATCTTCATTTGATCTAGTCTTCCTCCACATGCGTTCAAGGGCTCTTCGTTCGCGACGTGCATTTCTTACATCATCAGTATACCAAGAATGAAGTTGTACATGTTGTAAGGTCAAAACTGACTATGAAAAACATGTGCAATGAAGTTGTACATGTTGTAAGGTCAAAACTGACTATGAAAAACATGTGCGTATTTTCTTTTGGGGGGGCTTTGGGGCGCCAGCCCAAGGGGTAAAAGCAGGGGCAGCCAAAATGAAGGGGCGGTGGAAGAAGAAGGGGCGGCAAAAACAGGGGCGGCAAAAACGAAGGGGTGGCAAAAAGAATTAGTAAATAACAAAGGGTGGAAAAATTTGATAAAGCATAAAAATTTTGACAAAATGGTACTATACATCAAAATTTGCTGCTTTTAGGGCGCTAGCGCCTGAAACCCTTTTTTTGCTCTTCACTTTTTCAAACAACCGAGAAAAAAATTGGGTCAACCTTTTCGGGCTGTTGAGGAAGGGGCGGCAAAATTGAATTTTCTTCAGCCCCCCGGGGTTGGGGCGGCCACGGTACGCCACTGAAAAACAAAATGGGGCATTTCATAGGCAAGGTACTGCATAGGATAGTACTGTTGCCTTCAGGTCCACGAAGGTTGAGTAGCATGCAGGTTGGGTAGTGGATATTCTTCTTTGTCTTCATAAAAATGGAGGGATTGTCAGGAATTCGAGTTTTTGCGATGCAGTTGTCCAGGCCTTGTGGTTTGGCCAAATAAGTGCCTATTTTCAAAATGATTGGTACCCAGTAGTTTTGATGGTCACATTGGAAAGCCTGCTTCTTCCAAATGCAACATATGGCTTTATCAAAATGACCACCATTTATTAGTTATATGACTGTTTATGACATTAATCAACAAATTATGTGGACCCTATGTTGCATTTTCATGTGGTAGTCATGTTCATATCACTGGAAACCGATGGGTACCAATCATTTTGATACAGCCTGTATATCGACATTCGTAATACCTGTTGAGGTAAAATGAACTATTTGAATTTCTTAGGGTTATAGTTACAATAACAACCACGTGCTGCTACTGAAACAAAAATTATCTTTATCGTTCTTCTCATTTCAATATTTCATAAGTCACAACGGCTGAGTGGAAAAGATACAGTTCTAGTGCCGGATAAAATAGAAAAATCAACGTTTTTGTCATCACCTCACCGAAACAGTCAAAAATGAAGGGGTGTGAGAAATCGGCATTTTGCAGAAGCCACTCACGAGCCATAGCTGTTTGCAACCACAGCGATAGGTTGATAGCGATCAGATATATCAAACAAAATCGAGTAAATTTTGAGTTTGGTCGACCCATCTGGTGGACACTTTTGGCAGCAAGAAGAATTTGAGTTTGGATCCACACCTGTATGATACATCCTATGGAGTAACAGAAAATGAATATTGCTTGGTCACGGTCTATTCTATCTGCTGAGTTGTTCATATTTAGAACCCTAGACACAGCTATCATTATGAGTATGTACCAAAGAAATTCCAAAGAAACCGTGAAAAACAAAAGATAGTCATTGCTACTGAATCGTTCAGAATGAGATCAGCTATAAGAAAACTTACTGCGAATAAAATGACTAATATGACAAATAAACTAGTTTTGATTTTGGCATGGCTGTAACCATTGTAGATATTCGCTAAAGATCCCAATAGACTTTGCTGCTCCGATTCCATTGCGTCGCAGCCATTGTAACTCGTTGTCTGTTCACATAATCACATTGCTCAGAATTAATCACATTGCTGTAGTCATTATCGTCTTGAAGGCTTCCCATACTTGTTATCCCATTACCCTCAACTTCTGTAATTCCACGTTCATTTCCGATTAGATTCCACAAATGGAACAGAACACCCATTGAAATGGTCAAAAACTCCATAAAAAACGGTTCTAATGATATCAAAGCTAAATCGATGGCTTTGAAAAACGCTGATTCGGTGAAGTAGCTGTTTTGGGTGGAATTACCGTTACACCCAGACTTTATCAGCGATCATCAATGCAATTGTATAATGGAATAAGCCGCTGTTAGGCAATACAGCGCCATCATATTTGGCTAGAAAAAGTATCTGGATGACTATATCTATATATCAAGTAGATGAAAACATCTAAGATTGATATCGAATCTTCATAAGCAGTGCTGTGTTCAAAGTAAATGGCGCGAATAATGTTAAACGTAAGCCATAGGATGGCTCCAACACCAAACACAACCATTTCCAAGAAGGGCATTTCATGGCTACTTGCAGCTTGCTGAAGTCTTTGTCCTACGTCTGAAGTGTGATCGTTCATTGCAAAGCGATATGGAGAAAACCCAGCATTATTATATTACAATAGATACAATAGAGTCCCTGATCATCACTGATTTCTGCCTTTGGCGAATAATAGCCTATTATTAGAATGTTTGAATCTCGCGCGTATAGGCATAGTAGTGCACAGCACTATGTTGAACAAAGGGGAAGTCGTGCGATTTATTTGTTAAAAGCAATTTCTCAATTGATTTCATTACATTGAAAGGAAAAGATTGAAATAAAACATGTTTGCATTTTTTTAAAGACCGTTTAGTGCCTAAAATCCAAGATGGCCGCCGTGATTGAAAATTTGCCATATTTTACTCATAAATTGCGCTTTAGTAGGATACATAATGGAAATCCCATTCTAGGGTTGAGTACAAGAAGTTTTGAAGGTGTTTCTTTATAGATTTGAGGACGCTGAATAAAATGAGAGGAGTCTGCACCATCGAAAAGTGTGGGGAACTCTTGGTAGAGGGCGTTTTTCAAGATGGCCGCCAAAATCCCTTAAAATCACCATAACTTGGTCAGAGAAGCACCCAGCAGCACGATTATGATGTCTATACCCATGTTTTCAGGGTCAAGGAATCCAATAGAATCATTTACAACTGCCTTTGACCTATCATTCCAAGATGGCTGGCAAAATTTCAAAATGGCCGCCAGTGAAAATTAATTTGGCTATATCTCGGGTGCAGAAAGTCCTAGAAGTATGATGCTGGTGTCTATATACCCATGTTTACAGGGTCTAGAAATCTATTGGTATAATCTAAAACAGCACAGGACCTTAAATCCCAAGATGGCCGCCAAAATTTAAAAATAACCACCACTAAAATGTAGAATTTAGCTTTTATCTTATCTTATCAGTGGTTTATACAGCCCTATCCGGGCTTTACGATCCTTACCTGGGGCTAAGATACCTTAACCTTAGCATAACACAGTCTAAACCCCAGATAAGGTATCTAAACCCCAGATAAGGCGCCGTAACCCCAGATTAAGGGACATAGATTCCAGATAAAGCAGTCCAAACCCCAAATAAGGTGCCTTAACCCTAAATAAGGAACATAAACCACAGATAAGGCATCTAAACCCCACGTAAGGTGCCTTAACTCTAGATAAGGATCGTTAACCCCCGATAAGGGTCGTAAACCCCAGATAAGGCACCTAAACCCCAAAATAGGGCGCCTTAACCCAGATAAGAGACGTAAACCCCAGATAAGAGACGTAAACCCCAGATAAGGCAGTTTAAACCCCAGATAAGGCACCTTAACACCAGATAAGGAACGTAAACACCAGATAAGGCATCTAAATCCCACATAAGGCATCTAAATCCCAGATAAGGCGCCTTAACTTCAGATGAGGACGTAAACCTAGGATAACATAGTCTAAATCCCAGATAAGGCATTTAAACCCCATAAGGCTCCAAATAAGGGATGTAAACCATAAGGGATGAAAAAAAAAAAAAAAGGATGTAAACCATTATACATAAGGCAGTCTAAATCCCAGATCCATTCTTTAGGCATCTAAATCCAGATAAGGCGCCTTAACCCCTAATAAGGGACGTAAACCCCAGATAAGGCAGTCTAAACTCCAGATAAGGCACCTTAACCCCAGATAAGAGATGTAAATATAGGATAATCCAGTCTAAACCCCAAATAAGCTGCCTTAACCACTGATAAGGGATGTTAACTGGGGATAACACAGTCTAGACCCCAGATATGGCATCTAAACCCCAGATAAGGGACGTAAGCTCCAGATAAGGCAGTATAAAAAACCCAAATACGACACCTTAACCCTAGATAAGAAACACAAACCCCATATAAGGCAGTCTAAATCCCAGATAAGGCATCTAAACCAAGATAAGGTGCCCTAACCCCAGATAAGGGACCTGAATCTAGGATAATGCAGTCTAAACCCCAGATAATGTGCCCTAACCCCAGATCAGGAACGTGGATCTAGGATAATGCAGTCTAAACCCCAAATAAGGTGCTCTAACCCCCGATAAGGGACGTGAATCTAGGATAACGCAGTCTAAACCCTAAACCCATTACACTGTTGTCAATGGCAAAATGGCTGATTTTGGGTGAAATTTTCTCAAATTTAGAACTCTCACCTGCTTTAATATAGTTAAACGCCACCAATATCAGGTGAAACTAGATGATTTAATGATCAAAAATGATCAAAAACTCAACATAGGTTGAAATGAGACTTTTCTTGTACCACAAACAAAATGGCATTGCGCCCTCGAAGCTGAAAGATGCAATTAAATAGATAGGGCGAATATATGCTAAAAGGTGTCATATAATGAGAAAAATATACCATTTCGAAGCATCAAAACCCAAAATGTACTTATTTGGCAATATAACTTGGTCAATTACAGTGATTTTAAACAGTCTTTTCAGATGCCACGCAAACAAATAGTTCATCATTTCCATGCATCGCCCAGTCGCCCAGGCCTATTAGTGGTGTATAACCATGCACTAGTGCCATGAGTAGGTACTGTATCTGATATGTCGTCCATCTTGGACCTGGCAAGGGGTCTGGTCATGTAAAACATTGTGCTTTTGGTTTAAAGACATAATCACTTGGAAACGTGATCATAAAAACAAACTCATGCATTTATATACATTTAAGCAGTACCGGTATATAAGCAGCCATATTGGTCACCATATTGAATAATAATCATAATTCTAGAATATTTTGAGTGCATGACACAATGCTAGTTCCAGTGTTTGAAATTTAGATTTTGAGCATACTTTGAGAGAGGTATAAGGCTTTTTTTTGCAAGTGTCAGTCAGTTTTACAAGATTTTGGTGGCCATCTTGGATTTTACCACTTACCCTGAAATATTAAATCTTTCTTTGAGTGTCTGACACAAGGCTAGTCGTTCCAGTGTTTGAAATTTACGTTTTTAGCATATTTTGAGAGCGATATATAGCTTTTTTTTTGCATGTGTTAGTCAGTTTTATAGGATTTTGGCGGCCATCTTGGATTTTACCACTAACCCCGAATCTTTCTTTGAGTGTCTGACACAAGGCTACATAGTTCCAGTGTTTGAAATTTACATTTTTAGCATATTTTGAGAGCGATATATAGCTTGTTTTGCATGTGTCAGTCAGTTTTATAGAATTTTGGCGGCCATCTTGGATTTTACCACTTACCCCGAAATATTAAATCTTTTTTTGAGTGTCTGACACAAGCCTACATAGTTCCAGTGTTTGACATTTACATTTTTAGCATATTTTGAGAGTGATATATAGCTTTTTTTGCATATGTCAGTCAGTTTTATAGGATTTTGGTGGCCATCTTGGATTTTACCACTTCCCACAAAATAAAAAATGAAAACATCTTTTTCCCATTATTTACCCCCACAAGAGACAAAATCAAGTGAAAGTTTGCTTTTAACACCGAAATCACACGACTCGACATAGTGCTGAGCACTATAGGTCTATACAACAGGAAATGAGAAGAAAATTGAAATTTAGCAAAACAAATGTTCTAGCCCCTGACATACGGCCATAACACGTTCCGAGAATTCTATAAATATACTCAGGTCGAGGAGTTTATGTAGATCGATGTTTAAAGCACGCAACTGTTATAAAATATTCAAAAAGTTAAAAAATCGAAAAATAAAAATAAAACTGATTATTACTGAAAACAAAATACTCTTTAATTTCATATTCAAAATTTTCAAAAGTACTCAAATTGCCTTTTCAAAATCTGGAAAAAATGTAGGCCTAATAATTTATGTAATAATTGCTTAATCGCCCCCCCCCCTATCCGAATAGGAAAAAAGTTGACAGTAGGCCTATTCTCCAATTAAATATGCAAACCAAAAAAAAAGGAAATCTTTTTGTATGAATTTGACCAGTTCTATATGATTAAAAAAACAAAAGCTGGGAAAATGTAAAAAAGAAGAAGAAGAAAAAAAAATCATTTGAGAAGGCTTGGGTGGGGTTCGAACCCGGGATACACGCGTGATATGAAATAAATACGTTAATGCGCGCTAACCGATTGCGCCACGCAGCCAAAGATAACTAATTGAGGTAAAACGACAAACTTAATGAAAAAGAAGTCGAACGTTTATAAAACTAATTGATATCTCTCATCTGTGTTTTATTTGCATGATTAACAACAGAAATCAAACTTTATCCATATTTAGGGAAAATACAAAACAAAGGCAATTCAAAATCCCACTTTTTTAAGGGGGGGGGGGGTACGGAAAAACACGCCGCCGCGAAGCGTTCAGAAATACATTTGTTATTAAAACAATGCGCCAAGTTTATGCACGATATATCATGTCCGACTGCCTTGGAATATTTCAACTTTTATATATTTTCCTAAAATGATGTAATACAAATATTTTTGTGGAAATATGGATATACTCATATTTAAGCTTTTTAAGAACTATAATGACACTTCCGGTCCGTTGGAAGTGATTTGCCTCCATGTGATTTGAAACATCATCAGAGGGTGTCTGACTTGATTTAAATTAATGTGTCTGGTGTGATTTTCTATTTTTTTAAAGCAAGTTTCTTGGGGGGGGGGGGGAGGGTGAATAACTTAAACTCCAGAGACCGTTAGTGTCTAAGTGTCTATTTTCTGTGATTCTTCAAAATTTATTAATCATCACAGCAACATACGGAGGGAATTTAACTTCAATAGGCCTATATCAACAAGAGAACAAAGGCCTATATAAATAAAAATTACTATTGGACCCCTATCTACATGTGGGTCGCTCATTAGAGATAAATAACACTTGGCTTTTTCCAAAATGATTTTCTAATGTTATCAGTAGAATGGTATTCGGGTCTTGTAGAGATGTTAGGAGAATTTCTAGAATGTCTTTGCATAAATCTAACTTTACCAATGGCTTTCCAAGTTTTCCTTTTAATGTTGAAATATAAACATAACGCGGACATCAGGACAGTGCAAAATGCACCAACTGGTTCTGTTACATTTTGCGCAGTCGTCGAGATCCCTTTATGTTCGTTCGATGGTAAAATCAGAACCGGAACGAAAGATATCGCTACAGCAGCACTTCCAAGTAGAAAAATTATTGAAAAAATTATACCAGCATCCAATTTTGACTGTTACGTCTGCTTGTCTTTCAGAACATGACAATCTGCTTTGGGAACATCTGTATGAAATGACTTTTGAGTTCTGTTTCAGAGCTGAAAGCTAAAAATAAAGACACCCAAAAACCTTATGTCACTTCCTATTTTCAAATTAGTTTTCTTAGTATTCAAATATTTACAGGTCTAACACGCTTCCAATCAGCCATTTTTTCCAATTCCAATAGACACAATTTCTGCATAAATGTCGTTTGGGCATTTTAAAGAAAACTTTGATTACAATTAACTTGATGTTGCCCAGGAACTGAGTCCACCATATCACATTCTTGAATTAAAGAATCCACTCACTCATGTAATGATATAATATCGCCAAATAATGTCAGGCAGATCTACGACCGCAATCAATAGTTAGCTTGCCTGAATAAAGAATCAGGTAGCACTGTTTTATAATTTTGAAGGCCTGTGCGTTGTGACATATTCACTCCCGTGTTGAAACTTAATATTTTATCAGGAGTTGAAAACAAGATTTCAGTTTTGTTGAAAACAAAGCCTGGCTTCAGAATATAATATCAAATTTATTGAATAGAACTTTCATATATATTGTTACATGAAACAATATGAAACTGAAAGCATTTTTAATGTCATGGTTTAGAATAAAAATCATTTATGTTACCATTGGTTACCATGGTTACCTTCACAAACATTTTAACCAATGCAGTTATGAGAATTATTACTACACATTTTTTACACATAAATAGACACACCAATAAATATACAATATTTTGATATGCACTTTAGAGAAATGACTTTTCCAGCGTACTGTACTTGCGTTATAGGCAACAAGGAAAAACAAACAGCAAATTTTAAAATGAAATAAAAAAAAGAAGAAAAAAGAGAGCAAATAATAGTTTGACAGGTGTTTTGGTACCAACCCAGCAAATACAAAACGTTCGACAGTGAACGCTTTATTGACAAGTTATATAAAGGAAAGGGTATTATACCATTTAATAGCGTTCTAAAAATATTTTGAAAACTAGAGGCAAACACTTTGACATGATGTTGTTAAAGAGCTGACAAATTATTTTGTAAAAAATAACATATTGACAATATCTTTAAAATTTTGATGTGGTGTTTTTCATATAAAACGTACATGTATTATGCCGTCATGACTTTTTAATAGCTATAATTGTGGTGGGCGATTTCTGAGACGTATTTGGTCGAACACAATAATGACCAGGGGTGGGACATACAGAAAAGGGAAGGGCTATACCGATGGCGAATTTGTAACAACCCAGAATGGGTCAAAAGGTATTGAACCCTGTTGACCGTGATCTATTTCGTGATGTTGCCTATGTAACAAAACATCCAAAACAATACAAGACATTCTTATTTCACTTTAGTTTTACGAAAGGGAAAATTTAAGACCATTTTGATTAAAATCTGAGCATTTTTCAGTGAAAGCTATACTTTGACCTTTGATTTGCCAACATTTGAAAATCAATGCAGACGGTCACTTTCTGAACAGCTAGGTCATCATGTCATCAAAATAAATTAACACTTGTTAAGAAACATAAAATGACAAAATATTGGATATTTGAGCCGATATTACGCATATCCTAATTTAGCAATGCACGCTACACTATCGTATGTGGCACATACGATAGTGTTGCACTCTACACTTATTTCTATTTGAGTGCAACACTATCGTATGTGGCACATACGATAGTGTTGCACTCTACACTCATTTCATTTTGAGTGTAACACTATCGTATGTGGCACATACGATAGTGTTGCACTCTACACTCATTTCATTTTGAGTGTAACACTATCGTATGTGGCACTTACGACATCTAAATCAGTAAATAATTCATCGATGTATTAACTTTAACACCATTTATATAGTTTATATTATTTAAATCAAATTGCTTTACATTCCCATGTCATTTTATTGCTACTTGGAAACAAACGGCTACGCTAAACACAAAAATGCTCCTCCTGTAAAACAGTCCAAACTGCACTTACGATAGTGTAGCACTCTGCCGACGAAGTGATTTAATAAAGTTATAAAATATCACAAGCCGTTCGGGCATACGGCCACATTCCTCGACTATTGTTTTTTTGTAATATCGTTATTTCAATATTTCGTACGCAACGACTTCAGAATGAAAAGAATAAAGTTCAATTGCCAGATAGAAAAAATACATCAGCGTTGTGGTAGTTGCCTCACCGAAACAGTCAATCAAAACAGTGGTGAAAGGTGTTCTGTGTGTAAGGAGTTCGCGAGATATAGCAATTGCCAACCACTGCCATATGTTGATTACAACGAGATATATCAAGCAAAAACGCGTCAATTTTGAGTTAGGTCGACCCATTTGGTGGACACTTCTCGCAGCAAGAAGCATCTGAGTTTGAACCCAAACTTGTATGATACACAATATCGCATAACATAAAATGATTATCGCTTGGTTACGCGTATCTTCATTGGTACTAGTACTCAGAATAGTGGTCGCTGCAATCACGCGGAGAAGAAACCAAATAAAATTTGCAGCAGATGTGGAGAACAATAGATAGTCACTACTCGTAAACCTTAGCGACGAATACGTGTTCTCTTTGTAGATTTTATATGTTGCCACGATACATGCAAATGTTATCGGTAAAAACGCAGCGATTTGAATTCCATAGTTCAGAATGTACTGCGTGCTATGACCGCAACAGAGAACTAGGTAGTAAAAAAACCGTAAAAACGGCTAGCAATTTAGGAGTAAATTAGAAGAAAATATACATTTGAAACAATGTGATTATGAAACCGATAAAATGATATAAACAGTCAACAAATTTCAAGAGAAAACTATCACACTTTTAATGTCATGGTTTAGAAAAAAATCATTTATTTTTTCTTCATAACATTTTAACCAATGCAGTTATAAAAATTATTTTTACACTTACTTTACACAGCACATCAGTTATTTAAAGAATAGACAGACACACCGATAAATATATAATATTTTGATATACACTTAGAGAAATGACCTCTGCAACGTACTTGCGTTATATAGGCAAAGAGGAAAAACAGCTAAATATTAAAAGGAATAAAAAAGAAGAAAACAAAGAGCAAGGAATAGTTTGCCATACATTATCTCTCAGGTGTTTTTGTACCAACCCAGCAAACACTTTAGTGACCAGTTAAAGGGTATAAACCGTTTCAATAACGTTCTAAAACATTTTTAAAAACTAGAGGCAAAACATTTTAACATAATTGTTGTTAAAGAGCTACCAAACTATTTTGTAAAAAATAAAATTTTGACAATATTTTTAAAATTTTGTTGTAGTGTTTTTCATATAAAACGTATTATGACGTCATGACTTTTGTATAACCCGACATTTAAATATTATTAAACATGCTGAATAAAACTAAAACGTATATATAACAGGTTTATAACGTTTTAAGAACATATTTTGCTAGGTGGGTTACAACCATGGTAAATCTACAATCCGGGAGCAATCGTTATCCAGCTCACATATCACTCAATTTATTACGAATCACGGTATCCAAGCTAGTGTATTTGGCTACTTATAGCGATTTGTGGTGGGCGATTTCTGAGACGTATTTGGTCGAACACAATATGACCAGGGGTGGGACATACAGAAAAGGGCTATACCGATGGCGAATTTGTAACAACCCAGAATGGGTCAAAAGGTATTGAACCCTGTTGACCGTGATCTATTTCGTGATGTTGCCTATGTAACAAAACATCCAAAACAATACAAGACATTCTTATTTCACTTTAGTTTTACGAAAGGGAAAATTTAAGACCGTTTTGATTAAAATCTGAGCATTTTTCAGAAGATATATTTTGACCATGTTAACATTTGATTTGCCAACATTTGAAAATCAGTTCAGACTGTCACTTTCTGAACAGATGGGTCATCATGTAGGTGATACGGTATATAACCCTTGTCTGTATGACACAATCGTCAGATTGACAAAATAAGTCCCAAGAAATCGGGGTAAGTAGAGGTTAGTAGATCCGAAGGAAGCCACAAGCACCGTGCCCTTGAGCAAATTAAGTTATTGAGGTCAAAGGTCACACATGGGGATGAATTTTTTTTAATGCTTCAATGAAGTTATAAAATATCACAAGTCGCTCGGGCATACGGCAACTTTCCTTCACTATTGTTTTTTGTAATGTCATTATTTCAATATTTCGTACGCAACGACTGCAGAATGAAAACAGTAAAGTTCGATTGCCAGATAGAAAAAATACATCAGCGTTGTGGTGGTTGCCTCACCGAAACAGTCAATCAAAACAGTGGTAAAAGGTGTTCTGTGTGTAAGGAGTTCGCGAGATATAGCAATTGCCAACCACTGCCATATGTTGATCACAACGAGATATATCAAGCAAAAACGCGTCAATTTTGAGTTAGGTCGACCCATTTGGTGGACACTTCTCGCAGCAAGAAGCATCTGAGTTTGAACCCAAACTTGTATGATGCGCAATATCGCATAACATAAAACGATTATCGCTTGGTCACGCTGATCGGCATTGGTACCGGTACTGAGAATAGTGGTCGCTGCAATCACACGGAATAGTAACCAAATAAAATTTGCAGCAGATGTGGAGAACAATAGATAGTCACTACTCGTAAACCTTAGCGACCAGTACGTATTCTCTTTGTAGATTTTATATGTTGCCACGATACATGCAAATGTTATCGGCAAAAACGCAGCGATTTGAATTCCATAGTTCAGAATGTACTGTGTGCTGATCGGCCAAGAATTTGACCAGGATAGAAATGGACGCAATTGATAAATGACAAGATCAAGCGTAAATAAGCCTAAATGGATGACAATGACAAATACGGTAAATAGACATGTTTTGATTTTATCATTCAAATGCAGCCGATTGTTGCGATTTGTGTTGGCCCCTAAAAGGCCACATTGCTCTGATTCAGTTACATCAGAGCCGTAGTACCTCGGCATCTGGTTTCTATCTTCCTCAGATTCTATCACATAGCTGTAGTCATATCCTCCATCTGAATGCCGTCTCGCATCTGTTGTAATCCTGTTATCTCTCGTTCTGGGCACTGTACGGTCTTTTCCAATAAGATTCCACATGTGGAATAGAAGACCCATAGAAATGGTCAAAAACTCCAGGAAGAATGGGTCTAAAAATACCAAAGTCATATCAAGGGCTGTTTGAAATGTTGATTCAGTGACGTTCCCCGCCGTACTGTTTGGGTCAGTGTGGTTATGTGCATGTGACATAACATCATCAATACCGCCCAGAGTTACCGTTATCCACACCCAGACTTTGTCAGCAATCATCAACGCAATTGAATAATGAAATAAGTAGTTATTAGGAAGTATGGCGCCGTCATATTTTGCAAGAAAAATAATCTGAATGACTACTGAAAGCAAGTAAATAAATACGTCCAGAAGTGACACCCAGTTCCAGTAAACACTGTTATCCCCGAACTGGTCCCCGAAGCATATGATATATACCATGTCGCACGTTAACCACATTCCAGCTCCGACACCGAACATAACACTTTGCTTGAAAGGCATCGCATGAAGATCTTCAGCTCTTGCTTCGGTCGAATTGCGAACTAAACTTTCAGTAAAGTTGTACATGTTAGGTCGATCAACAGTATTTCTCGAGTGTCTTGGCATAAATTGTACTTCACCACTATCCTTCCAAGTTTTAAGCTTTATGATAAAATAGATACATAAAGCGGACATCATTACAGTACAAAGCGCGTGAATTGGCTGTGTGATGTTTCTGGCGTTCGTCGAGATTTTTCAGATTCGTGTGATGAAGGAATCAGGACAGGAACGAAAGCTAACGCGACTGCAGCACTTCCGAGAAGAAATATCAACATGAGAGCAGAATGGTAATTGCCGTTATTGCCACGATGTGATTGCGTTGTACGCTGAAAAAGATAAATCAGGAAAACTGGTCAACCCTGGGTAATAACAAAAGTTATTGTTTGGTATCCAAGGGGAAAGAGGAAGAGGCGAAAACAGCATACGTTAACGTACACCAGGTGTGTACACGTATTATGGTTAATTAATTACAAAACGGGTGCTTTACGCTTTCATTTTATTTGATAAATAGTTCACCTAATCTTACTACACAGTAGGAATGATAGACGAAAGAGTGACCACCTAAAACCCTACTGCAGGATTGCAATTTTCCGGTGCGTCGCTCTTCCACTTGAGTAGATACTACTTAAATTAGAAGAGTGAAGAGCATATAAATATCAGTATTACAAATAAAAAAGGATTAGAGCTAAAAGTAAACTAAACAGTACCAATTGACCAGCAGGGGCACTTTGGATTGATATAAAAAAATTAAAAAAGTATACACATCAAACACTCTTCTCCTGTGTGGGGTTTTTAGGGTGGTGGGGGGTGGGGGTGGTGGGGTGTATGGAGGTTATCCCTGGTTGAAGGTTTGCGGGGATGTGCCACGGTTTTGGGTACCTTGTCAGCGATTTTGGTGTATCGATGAGTGAGTTTTCAGTGGAAACTAATGCGCCGAATTGAGCGCATTTTTGCAAAGTGAAAGATTTGACAAAAAACGAAGAAAACAGCAGTATCGACGAAGTTGAATCCCCATTCAAATACACGTAGCTAATTTAGTATACTGTCAGTATATAAATTACAGATTCGTGTAAATGCCTTATTTTGTCTTAAATACACGAATTTCGGCTGAACCACTAGCAGAGTAAAAATGGCACATTTATGACAATGACAAATGTACCACAACCACAATAATGATGATTTTTACGATCGTCCAGATGAGCAAATCACTGACTGGACCTTTAAAGGCGCGCAAATGGGGCAAATTTGGATGCCTTGGATAAAACAGTAAAAAGTATGTATAGAGAAAGTCAGCATCCGAAAATCTGCGTGACTCATACCCGTATAAAATGCTTTGAAGACCCCCGGATATTTCTAGTGAAAATATAGTCAAATTCGACCCAAAATTATGTCTAGAATCAGGTCACATTTGTCTTGGAAAGTCTTATGAGATCTTAGTGAAGGACAACCAGAACATTCTGTGATTTTGTCGTAAATTTTGGATGTTGTTGTACATATTAACAACATAAGATTAGAAAATTATTCAACAATTGTCATTATTGCGTTTTGCGATATTTCGATGTTTGTTTTAACCGCACAATTTCAACATAAATAAGAAAACTAACCTGAGGTTGCCCGTGTAATGAGTCCACCCTGTCACATTCCTGTATTGACGAAGCCATTGCAACTCATGTAATTGTATAATATGGTACAATATGATATAATATCGGCAAATAATGTCACGCAGTCCTATGACCGCAATCAATAGTTAGCTTGCCTGGACAGAGAACTAGGTAGCACTTCACTCACGTATTGAAACTAAATGATATACTAGGAGTTGAAACCAAGATTTCAGTTTTGAAGAAGACAAAGCTTGCCCTCGGAATGCAAGTTCAATTTCATTGAATAGAACTTTCATATCTATTATTTCATTTTGAAGTAACCCATGAGCTATTGTAATAAACGGCTAGCAATTCAGGAGGAAATTAGAAGAAAAATATAAATTTAAAACAATGTGATTATGAAACTGATAAAATGATACAATCAGTCGACAAAGAGAAAGCACTTTTAATGTCATGGTTTAGAAAAAAATCATTTATTTTCCTTCATAAACATTTTAACCAATGCAGTTATAAAAATTATTGTTACACTTGTTTTACACAGCACATCAGTTATTAAGAATAGACAAACACACCGATAAATATACAATATTTTGATATACACTTAGAGAAATGACCTCTGCAACGTACTTGCGTTATAGGCAAAGAGGAAAACAGCTAAGTCTTAAAAGGAATAAAAAAGAAGAAAACAAAGAGCAAAGAATAGTTTGCCATAGATTTATCTCTCAGGTGTTTTGGTACCAACCCAGCAAACACTTTAGTGACAAGTTAAAGGGTATAAACCGTTTCAATAACGATCTAAAAACATTTTTAAACACTAGAGGTAAAATTTTTTAACATAATTGTTGTTAAGAGCTACCAAACTATTTTGTAAAAAATAACATTTTGACAATATTTTTGAAATTTTGTTGTAGTGTTTTTCATATAAAGCGTATTATGACGTTACGACCTTTATAAAACCCGATTTTTAAATATTATTAAACGTGCTGAATAAAACCAAAACGTGTTGGTAAATCTGAAAGACATCTGCAGAACAGTGAGGACTTAGTCAATAAGATGTCTAAATTCACTCTCGGTCCTGATGAATGCCTTGTGTCCTTTGATGTCACAGCCCTCTTCACATGCGTTCCGGTGGATGAAAGTTTAGTGATTGTTAAGGACTTGTTAACAGCGGACACCACCTTAGAGTCCAGAACTAATCTTAGCCCACAGCAAGTTACTGACCTTCTGAGCACCTGTCTTAAAACCACTTACTTCGTTTACAACGACAAGTTTTATGTTCAACGTGAGGGTGCGGCGATGGGCTCCCCCGTGAGCCCGATCATTGCGAATCTCTTCATGGAGAACTTTGAAGAGAAGGCTCTTCAATCGTGTGCTAATCCCCCCAAATATTGGGGGCGCTATGTCGATGACATTATGGTTATTATGGACAATGCTGAGGTAGATACGTTCACTCAACATCTGAACTCTGTACACCCATCCATCAAATTCACGGTTGAACTTGAAAGTAACAATGCACTCGCGATGCTTGACACCCTCATCACTCGTGCTCCCGACGGTAAGCTGGTCTTCAGTGTCTATCGCAAAAGTACCCACACCGACCAGTACTTAAATTTCTCCACTCACTAGCCATTGGAACACAAGCTAGGAGTGATTAGAACTCTGACTCACCGCGCAAAAACTTTGTCATCTGACAGCACTCTTCTTGAAAAAGAACTAGATCATGTCAAGAAGTCACTGTCCATATGCGGATACACCAAATGGACCTGGTCTGCGCCGAGTAGTAGGAAATGGGACCCCAAACCTCGCAGGAATGAGACCCCCTCCAAAGGACACGTCTCGTTACCCTACGTTCAAGGCGTGACGGAAGCGATTAACAGGAAAATCAGGAGTGCTGGTGTAACTGTTCATGTCAAACCCTCGAACACCATCAGGAGCATGGTGGTGTCGCCCAAGGACAAAGTAAAGACACTGGACCGTACGGGGTCAATCTATCAAATCCAATGTAAAGACTGGCCATCACAATATATAGGTGAGACTAAAAGAGCTCTCGGAAAAAGGGTTTCCGAACATAAAAGAGAGCCCTCGCCGGTTGGAGGACATATGAGATCTGCTAGACACTCCTTTGACCCTGGAGAGGTCAAAGTGTTGGACAGCGATTCCAGGTGGTTTCAGCGAGGGGTTAAAGAAGCGGTGTACATCGCAGCCTCCGAACCGGACCTCAATAAAGATCAGGGACGCCACCCCCTACCAGCCGCCTACAAGAGGCTACTCGGGTCAAGTGGTTTGGGTTCATTGCCCAGATCACGTGTCCCGAGTAGCGGTACGTCTTCCAGTACTGCGCCAACTCAGTGCTGAAGAAGTGACCTCGGATGAGACACGAAAATTCCACTCGTAAGTGAAATTTTACCTTTGCTTGTGTGAATCAGTTTTAAATTGTTCTACATAGTGTTTATATCATGTTTATAAAGTTTTAAGAACATATCTGTGTTTGCTAGGTGGGTTACAACCATGGTAATCTGCAATTCTGGAGCAATCATTACAGCTCACATATCATTCAATTTGTTACGAATCACGATATCCAGGCTAGTGCATATTGCTATTTATAGCTATTTGTGATGGCAATTTCTGAGACTTATTTGGTCAAACACAATATGACCAGGGGTGGGACATACAGAAATACCGGTGGCGAATTTGTAACAACCAAGAATGGGTCAAAACATAATATGAACCCTGTTGACCGTGATCTATAGTGATGTTGCTTAACATCCAAAACAATGCTAGATATTCTTATTTCAATTTAGTTTTACGGACGGGAAATTTTAAGACCATTTTGATTAAAATCTGAGCATTTCTCAATGGAAGTTATACTTTGACCTTTGATTTGTTAACATTTGAAAATCATTTCAGATGATCACTTTCTGAACAGCTGAGTCATCATATGTAGGTGACACGGTATAGCCCTGGTCTGTGTGACACAATCATCAGATTGACAAAATAAGTCCCAATAAATCGGGGTTAGCAGAGATTAGTAGATCCGAAGAAAGCCACAAGCACACCCTTGAGCAAATTAAGCTATTGAGGTCAAAGGTCACACAAGGGGGTGAAAAATTTAAAAGCTCCAATAAAGTTATAAAATATCACAAGTCGCTCGGACATACGGCCACTTTCCTTCACTATTGTTTTTTGTAATGTCATTATTTCAATATTTCGTACGCAACGACTGCAGAATGAAAAGAATAAAGTTCGATTGCCAGATAGAAAAAGTACATCAGTGTTGTGGTGGTTGCTTCACCGAAACAGTCAATCAAAACAGTGGTGAAAGGGGTTCTGTGCGTAAGGAGTTCGCGAGATATAGCAATTGCCAGCCACTGCCATATGTTGATTACAACGAGATAAATCAAGCAAAAACGCGTCAATTTTGAGTTAGGTCGACCCATTTGGTGGACACTTCTCGCAGCAAGAAGCGTCTGAGTTTGAACCCAAACTTGTATGATACACAATATCGCATAACATAAAATGATTATCGCTTGGTTACGCGTATCTTCATTGGTACTGGTACTCAGAATAGTGGTCGCTGCAATCACGCGGAAAAGAAACCAAATAAAATTTGCAGCAGATGTGGAGAACAAAAGATAGTCACTACTCGTAAACCTTAGCGACCAGTACGTATTCTCTTGGTAGATCTTATATGTTGCGGCGATACATGCACATATTATCGGTAAAAACGCAGCGATTTGAATTCCATAGTTCAGAATGTACTGCGTGCTGATCGGCAAAGAATTTGACCAAGATAGAAAAGGACGCAATTGATAAATGACAAGATCAAGTGTAAATAAGCCTAAATGGATGAAAATGACAAATACGGTAAATAAACATGTTATGATTTTATCATTCAAATGCAGCCGATTGTTGCGATTTGTGTTGGCCCCTAAAAGTCCACATTGCTCCGATTCAGTTACGTCAGAGCCATAGTACCTTGACACCTGGTTTCCACCTTCTTCAGATTCTATCACATAGCTGTAGTCACCATATCCTCCATCTGAATGTTGTGTCACATCTGTTGTAATCCTGTTTTCTCTCATTCTGGACACTGCACGGTCTTTTCCAATAAGATTCCACATGTGGAATAGAAGACCCATAGAAATGGTCAAAAACTCCAGGAAGAATGGGTCTAAAAATACCAAAGTCATATCAAGGGCTGTTTGAAATGTTGATTCAGTGACGTTCTCCGCAGTACTGTTTCGGTCAGTGTGGTTATGTGCATGTGACATAACATCATCAATACCGCCCAGAGTTACCGTTATCCACACCCAGACTTTGTCAGCAATCATCAACGCAATTGAATAATGAAATAAGTAGTTATTAGGAAGTATGGCGCCGTCATATTTTGCAAGAAAAATAATCTGAATGACTACTGAAAGCAAGTAAATAAACACGTCCAGAAGTGACACCCAGTTCCAGTAAACACTGTTATCCCCGAACTGGTCCCCGAAGCATATGATATATACCATGTCGCACGTTAACCACATTCCAGCTCCGACACCGAACATAACAGTTTGCTTGAAAGGCATTGCATGAAGATTTTCAGCTCCTGCTTCCGTCGAATTGCGAACTAATCTTTCAGTAGAGTTGTACATGTTAGGTCGATCAACAGTATTTCTCGAGTGTCTTGGCATAAATTGTACTTCACCACTATTCTTCCAAGTTTCAATCTTTATGATGAAATAGAGACATAAAGCGGACATCGTTACAGTACAAAGCGCGTGAATTGGCTGTGTGATGTTTCTGGCGTCCGTCGAGATTTTTTTATTTTTGTGTGATGAAGGAATCAGGACAGGAACGAAAGCTAACGCGACTGCGGCACTTCCGAGAAGAAATATCAACATGAGAGCGGAATGGTAATTGCCGTTATTGCCACGATGTGATTGCGTTGTATGCTGAAAAATGTAAATCAGGAAAACTTGTCAACCAGGTTATAACAATAGTTATTGGTATCCAAGGGGAAAGAGGAAGAGGGGAAAACAGCATACGTTAACGTACACCAGGTGTGTACACGTATATGGTTAATTAATTACAAACGGGTGCTTTACACTTTTCGTCTTTTTAAATTATGGTATTTTATTTGATAAAACAATTCTCCTAATTTATTTTACTACACAGTAGGAATGATAGACGAAAGAGTTACTATCTAAAACCCTACTGCAGGATTGCCCAATTGAGCGCATTAATTTTTGGTAAAGTGCCCTTAAAGGCGCCCAATTAGGCCGAATTTGGGTGGTTTGTGGGTGCTTTTGTAGAAAATTGGTATACTGATGGATAGCAAAAAACAACACAAAGAAGGTATAGAGAAAGTCAGCATCCGAAAGTCTACGTGACACATTCCCGTAAATACGTCGTATGTGTTAAAGACCCCCCCTCCCCCTCCCCCGGAGATTTCTAGTGAAATTAGAGTTAAATTTGATCCAAAATTATGTCTAGAATCTGGTCAAATTTGATTCGGGGGTTGGATGTTGTTGTACATATTGGAGTTTTTAACAACAAAATATTAGAAAATTATTCAACAGTTATTGTGTTTTGATATATTTCAATGTTTGTTTTAACCGCACAATTTCAACATAAATAAGATAACTAACCTGAGGTCGCCCGTGCAATGAGTCCACCCTATCACATTCTTGAATTGACGAAGCCATTGCAACTCATGTAATTGTATATATGGTACAATATGATATAATATCGGCAAATAATGGCACGCAGTCCTATGACCGCAAACAATAGTTAGCTTACTTGAACAGAGAACTAAGTAGCACTGATATATTTTAAAGGCTTGTGTTTCTTTCTCACTCACGTATTGAAACTAAATGATATACAAGGAGTTGAAACCAAAATTTAAGTTTTGAAGAAAACAAAGCTTGGGTTCGAAATATAATATTAGTTTTATTGAATAGAACTTTCATATCTATTATTACATTTCTAACCAACCCATAAGCAATTGAAACAACATAAGTGATTTAGGAGGAAGTTAGAATAAAAATATAATTTTTAACAATATGAAACCGATAAAATTATACAATCAGTCGACAAACGGAAGAGCCCTTTTTAATGTCATGGTTTAAGAAATCCATTTATTAATCTTTACAAGCATTTTAACAAATACCGTTATAAAATGATTATTACACCTAGTATCACAGCACATCAGTTATAAAGGATAGACAAACACACCAATTAATATACAATATTTTTATATGCACTTAACAGAAATCTCCAACGTACTGTACTTGCGTTATAGGAAAAAAACATCTATTATCTCACAGGTGTTTTGGTACATGTATCTGCCCAGCAAACACAAAACGTTTTACAGATAACGTTTTATTGCCGGGTTATATAAAGGATATAAAACGTTTTAATAACGTTCTAAAATATTTTTCAAAACATTTTAACATAATGTTGTTAAAGAGTTGACAAAATATTTTGAAAAAAAAATCCCATTTTGTCAACATTCTAAAAATCTTGTTGCATTGTTTGTCATATAAACGTTTTAAAATGTTATTAAACGTGCTGACCGGTATTTTAGTTATACTTAACATACTGAAATTTACCTTTCTTTGGTGTAAAGTTTGAATCCGTTCCTACTACTACAACCCTCCCCCTTCCCCACCAATCAATGTTGGATGTCTCTAAAGGGTGCATGGCCAAATAAACAACTACCAGGGGCGTAGCCAGCTTTCTTGGTCGGGGGGGGGGGAGCAAAATAACATTTTGGAGGCACAGACGAAAAAAATTGCAGTTGCATCATACAATACATAGAGACTGTATGTCTTCGAGCTTCCAGAATAGGGCCTTATTGGGATGATGTGCGCGCGTAGCGAAAAAATGGTATTTTACACTATTTTCGCCCATTATCCGGCTATAAAGGGCTTTATTGTTACAATGTGAAACGTAGCGCGGGACAAATTTTGTATTTTACACTATTTTCGCCCTGAATTTTGCTAGAAAAGGGGCTCCTTGCCCTTTTTCTTTTCTTTGCCCTCCTGATTTTCTCTTTCATTTTTTTTGTCAGAGGGCACTTTTTCTTTCATATTTTTGTCAGGGGCGCAGAGTCCCCCCCGCTGGCTACGCTACTGACAACTACCAACATTGATCGGAGGGAATGGGGGGGGGGGGCATATTTGCAGCACTCATGTTAAAGTGTTCGAACAATTTTGACCGGGATTGTAGATGACGAATTTGTTACAACCCAAAATGGGTCAAAACATATTGAACCCTGTTGACCGTGATCTATTTTGTGATGTTGTCTATGTAACAAAGGGAAAATATAAGACAATTTTGATTAAAATCTGAGCATTTTTCAATGTTTGATGCATGTAGAGGCTATACTTTGACCTTTGATTTGCCAATTCGTACAGTTGCTGAAGTGGTAGAAAGCTAATTATTCGCCGGGATTATTGTCAGGTAATGCTTCAAGAGAAATCAATGAAATAAAAAATGAAACAAATAAGATGTGGTGGCATTTTGGATTTGACCATAGGAACATTTGAAAATTGATTCAGACGGTCCTTTTCTAAACAGCTAGGTCATCATATTGGTCTGTATGACACAACCGTCAGATTGACAAAATATGTCCCAAGAAATCGACCGACCACAAATAGCAGAATGCGCCAACGCAGCGTTGATTTCATGAATCATAATAATATTGACTGGTGAGCTTTAACGATTGCTCCGGCATTGTAGATTAACCATGCGTTACCGTTGTAATCCCTTGGACAACTTTTATTTTCGAAATTCCTCCTGGCCCCACAGATTTCAAAAATACAGAGTAATTGAAACGACGATCCACGTACCACATGCATATATTTTGTTGGGTGGGAGGAGTAGGAAAAAATTTAGTACAATCTGTGTCCAAAGAGATTGGATCCCATCTTTGTCATAGAAGACCGGTGAGGGATGAAATTCTCGGTGTTTCAAATTGCATGCTTGGTAGGCGTGGCTTGTAGAGGATATATAATATAATTATCGGGCGGTGTGCTGTCTGACGAACCGTTAAATTGACCAGTTTGGGGACTTTGGCCTTTTCAATTATAGAATTCCTTTGGGAACTGAAGCTGTCAGTGGCTGTACAACAATTTTTTAACAATATTTTTGGTCGGCCGATAGGGGGCTTGCAATTTTTCTCTCAAGTTAACAGCCAAAAAAGGCTTAGGAAAACGTTCAAATATGCTCGCATCATATATCTAGACCATTTAAAGTTTGATGTTCGGGAATATTTTTCATTTGCAGGGGTGGAGGCAAAGAATTTTGGCAGTACAGGAGGGGGAGGGAAGCAATTTTTGGTACGCCCCTCAACAAAAATGTGAATATGTACAATGTGTACATATGAAGAAGTGTGATGAGGACGGGGATGATCGAGCCCCCAATGTAGATATATTTGAAGGGTCGCAATGTGGGCTTACGCCACCTTGGGCAATACTTTGTATATTCAATTTGTCTTCAACTGTAATGAGTACATTTTCACACTAATATTTCATATGCTACAATGACTGTGTGGAAACGATACAGTTCCATCGCTGGGTAAAAAATAAAAACCATGGTCTTGGTGGTTACCTTACCAAAACATTGATTCATAATTATGTAAGCGGGGCTCAGTTTGTGTGGGCCAATGACCGATTCACGAAATATAGCAATTATCAACCAAAACGCTATGTTTATTGCAGCAATGAAGATCAAGCAGAAGCAAGTAAATACCGAGTTTGATCGGCCCATTTGATGGGCACTTTTTGCAGCGAGCAGCATTTGAGTTTGGGCCCATATTTGTATGATACATGTTATTGCATAGCACAAATTAACAATCGCTTCCACACGGTGAGGGTCATCCGATGTGCATATGCTTAAAAAGTTAACAGCGGCAATCATCCGATAAATAAACCATATAAAATTTAAAGCAGCTGTGCAAAATAGAAGGTACTCGCTGCTAGTAAATGTTGTCGACAAACATGTATTTGTCTGGTAAATTTTATATGTTGCCACTACACATGCAATTATTGTTGCCAAAAATACGGTAATTTGAATTCCGTAAGAAAGCACGTACTTCGTTTTATCCGATAATGAGTCCGCAGTGTGTTCAAATGGATCTTGTTGGTTCAATATCAGAATCATGACGAATAAGCTTACCGCGATGATAAAAGCAAATGCCGCAAATAGAACTATTTTAATTCTATCATTCATGTGTCTTGTTACCTCCTGGTATTTCTTGGGATCGATCACAGAGCCATAGTCATGATATCGTCCATCTGGACGTCTCTTAGCCCTATCTGAAAGCCCGCTTCCTTCCACTCTTGGCATTGTATTGTCCATCCCGATGGAAGTCCACAAATGGAGCAGAACACCCATGGCAATAGTTAAACACTCCATAAAGAATGGCTGTAAAAATATTAAACAATTTGCGATCGCTTTATGAAATGTTTGTTCAGTAATATTGCTTTTGCTGCCGTATCTATCTGTATTATTAATCGGATACACTGGAAACATTGGTAGGATGATATCATCCTGAGGTGAAACCTCAGCGAGGTTGTTCAGAGTTTGTGTTAGCCACAACCAGACTTTATCGGCGACCATCAAGGCAATAGAATTATGAAAAAGGGAGTTGTTAGGAAGTATGGCACCGTCATATTTGACAAGAAAAACAATCTGAATGCAAATTGAGAGCAAGTAAGTTAACACGTCGACAATTGTAGCCCAGTATGCATAACCAGTTTCATCCTCAAAGCACATGACGTGAATTATTCTGCAAGTTAGCCACAAAATAGCTCCAACGCCAAACACAACCATATGTAAAAGAGGAATTTTATGATAATTTCCCGCATGCTCTTGACTTGATTGCTCGGCTGGAATATGGTTAAGATCAGAAGCATGACAGTCAAATCTTTCAGAAGGGGTTCGAGATTTTTCCATAAATATAACTTTGCCACTGGATTTCCAGGTTTGCTTTTTCTTGATGAAATACAAACCTAAAGCAGACATAATAACCGAGCAAATGGCATGAATTGGTTGAGTCACGTTTCGTGCTGTCGTTGAGATCTGATTAGGCTCGGTCGATGAAGAAATCAGTACAGGAGCGAATTCTAACGCAACTGCAGCACTCCCAAGGAGAAACACCAGCATGAGAGCGGAATGGTAATTGCCATTGCTACGACCTGACAATGGTGACTGTGCTCTTTCCTAGAGGGAAAAATATAAAAGGAGGAAAAGAAGATAATTTATTTTGTCCAAATACGGCTTTAATTATTGAAATATATTCTTTGAAATCATATTGTAATCCTTGTACTGTGATCGTGGAATTGATTTGTAAAAAAGGGGAATGATAGCTATTGACCAAAGGTCGCAAACCAGTATCTTGAAATTAGCCCCAAAATGTTGGCTTTAATAATGCCTTCCAGTGCTCGTATCTTCAAAGGTAACGAGTACGCGGAGAGTTGAAAAAAAAGTTTGAGCAGTACTTAACCGACTTTGGGTAAACGTAGCCCAACCGCCAATCCAGTATTGTAGAGTTAAGGGCGCTACAGACCTTTTAGTGGATGTAGTATATTCGATTTAACGTAACTATTCCCATTCACTTTCCAGTAATGCTCAACATCTAACGAATGTTTGATGACGCAAAATCGATAATATAATTATTTCCGCCATACATTCTACATAACATACTATCGATTTAACGTCATCAAACATTCGCTAGAAGTTAAACATTATTTGAAATAGAATGGGAGTAGATTAAATGAAGAAGAAATGTTATATCGAATATTCTACGTCCAATACTTGGAGTCTGCAAGGCCCTTAATATATTCAAGGATTGAAGTTTGGAATTAAATCAAAATACTGGACTTACTATTTTTAGCAAAGCTACGTTGCCTGTGATACCATCACACTTCATCAGGCAACTGACCCGCTGGACTGGTCATGTGACAGACGGCTAGGGATCGGCTTGATGGCTCTGTCCCATGCGTGAGATAGGTTGTATCGTAGGCCTCCCCTTTTATTGAGTGATGGTGATTCTACTCTCTCCCAAATAGCCTCTTTGATGCCTCGACGGTGCCACTGTTCCTCCCTGTCTAAAATGGTAGCATCCTCGATGTTTATCGAATGACCACTTTCTTTGAGATGTAAATAAACAGCGGAGTTTTGGGCTTCGTTGGTGCTCGGCCGCCTATGTTGGTTTACTCTGGATTTTAGGGCTTGTTTGGTTTCACCCACATAGGATTCAGTACAGTCTTTGCCAGCACACACAAGTCCATACACAAGATTAGAGGATTTCTCTTTGGGTTGTTTTTCCTTGACATGAACAAGTTTTCCACGGAGGGTATTTCCTGGTTTAAACAAGGCCGCAATCCCGTACGCGTTCAGATGTTTCTTGACGCGTTCCGAAGAAAGTGGTCATTCGATAAACATCGAAAATGCTACCATTTTAGACAGGGAGGAACAGTGGCACCGTCGAGGCATCAAAGAGGCTATTTGGGGAGGCCTACGATACAACCTACGATCTCACGCATGGGACAGAGCCATCAAGCCGATCCCTAGCCGTCTGTCACATGACCAGTCCAGCGGGTCAGTTGCCTGATGAAGTGTAATGGTATCACACGCAACGTAACTTTGCTAAAAAATAGTAAGTCCAGTATTTTGATTTAATTCCAAACTTCATATACTACAACTGGATGACTGAAAACATTCATCAACATTCAAGGATTGTTCATGTCAGAGCAAAGGTTGGTTAGGTGTACCCAACATATAGTTGCAATTTTGTAAAACAGATAACAGTGATCATCACGGTCACCACAAACGTAAATTTTGGCAGTGACATCCTGGGAGGCACCTATAAGACATTGGTCAAAGAATCTATTTAAAAAATGCTTTATGAACTCGCTTCTCTGAACCAAGGTGAAACTAAACAAATCTCTCTCCGTTGTGCTAAAACAAGTGACTACTAGCTCACATTTCTTGTTGTATCATTCTTTTCGATAAATTTAACGGTAAATACTCTGATATCAAATAAATAATACATTCCAATTTTCGAGATTTTCTGGGTTTGCTACAATCTTTTTTTTTGGATTCTTAAGGTACACACAATATAAATTTGTATACTCTTAATACAGTAGTTGAAAATAACACAAATATAAAATGAGTAAGCTTACCGGTGGTATCTCACATCGTAAATTCATAGAGCCCATTCTATCTGCTTCATAAAGTGACATTATTCAAGTTAACCAGTCCTGTTGGCATCATAATTTCACACGATCTTCCATCAGCCACTATATCCTATTTTACTGTAGATCAGAGCTTCGTAAACTCCAACGTACATTAGGATCTCAAATATTCGCATTGTCAAGACAAAGTTCTTAAACCCCAATATATTTGTACATTCGTTTACAAGACCTTTAAATTTATAACCTGAGGTCAAATGTTGCAATGTGATTATTTAATGGTTCAATGAACTGTGCCCTGGAATGATACCATTTTGGTCCAAAGTGTTAGGTGTGTATGTTTAGTTTTACTTCCCATTTTGTCATCCAAACACCATAGGATATGAAACTAAGTACTTTTATTCAAGAAAACAAGCGAGGTTATTGAAATGTAATTTATTATGATTCCTGAAAGTACTATTTGTATTACCTTGTCAATTGTGGTAGTAAGGTGTTGTCAGGAAACATCTGTAATTGGACTATTCCATTTGAAATCTCGGGCCTTTTGTATTTCAAGTTGTATATGGTCAATTCCAGCGAAAGCAGGACAAAATTCTCTCTATGTTAACTTTCCACTTTAAAATGTCATTAATAAAGGAAATCACGTTATTGATGGAGCATATCATGTCACGTCCAATGTGCTCTCTTTGTGCATATAGGCCTTTACTAGCAAGTCATACCAGGGGACAAGTTATGATAGCTTAAATGATTTGGCGTTACCCACGAATTCAAAGATAAAGCACCACATATGTCATTTAATGTCCTTCAATCAAAATGAAATTATTACCGTTAGAAAGACGTTTGCATGATCTCTCATCATATGTAAAACGATTGAATTCCACCAAAGTTTGTGGACTCTAGAGGCCATTAAGTCAATTTGGCTAATAATTTTGTTACCCGCGTATCAAAAATAAAATGATCGTTCTGAAAAATGTTAAGTGAATATGCCATAAATGACTATATCATGAAACGAAGTTTCGTTCTATAATTCTGAGGTCCAAGTGATTATTTTATGCAAATACGTTTTACCCATAAAATTCCATAAAATCAAATTAGACGTTACCCACGTATCAACTGTTACCCACGAGTCCAGCAAATATAATCGCCATAAATTAAATTAACATTTAATGACTTTGGACACTGAATTTAGTTTGACAAGCGCTTAAAATTATAAATCGTAAAAATACGTTCACCGCTTTAAAAGAAGAATCTACGACGGTTTAAACTTTTGTTACCCACGAATCCCGAATAGATGCTAACCTTGAAAAATAAGGACATTGTTTATTTTAAGTTTAAATCAGCACATATTCAAGCCATGGGTATGCTATAATTTTGACAGTACTTACAGTTTATACACCTAAGAAACGCAAATCCCAAACGGTACTATAGTACATATAGCTTTACCCACGAATTCGGCGTTACCCACGAATCCAAGGATTTACTCGTAAATTATATGTTTCTTATGCATCTTAACATTTTGAAAACATGCGAAATAGGTTCCAAAACAGTCCTGTTTAATAGCATCCTCTTGAAGGTATACTGAAGCTGCATCATGAAGTTTTGATTGATTATCCTAAATTACCATTTTTGGGTAAATGCAATTAGTTAGAGAAACGGGAATCATTGAAACACAATGGAGGAATAACCGCATGGTGTTTCCAACCTTCTGTAATAGTTTCTATTTTGCCGCTTACCAATACATACCTTCAAATATGTGTTACCCACGAACATTTTGGTTACCCACGAATCCCTACTTAAATTATAGTTAACAATGTATTGATAGTGTTTTAGTTCATAGGAACTGTCAAACACGAGTTAATAGAATATTGCTGCATGAAAATATGGAATGATTTTACTAAAATAATAATATAAAACTGTTTGCTCTGTCTATTTGAATTTGGCAACTTCATTATTCTCAAAACTTTTATACCCAAAATGCCATAATGATCCATTCTAAATATTCCATGTAGTCTGTATTTTGATTAAAATTCATTTTAGTGCCATTGCAGCCTGAATTATTGACATACGGAAAAGTATTTTCTATTTTTATTTAAAAAAATTAGTAGGAATTGCTATTTTCCAGACGCTGTTACCCACGAATCCATCCGAGTTCCTCATCCTGCGACGAGATACAAAATCTAACTTTATATTTATATGAAGCATTTATTCTAATCTTTCGAAATAATACAGTAATGTTAAATGACAGCCACTTTGGAAAGAGTTCGAAGAATTGACACAATCTTAACTGTACACCTGGTTCTTTCTTAAAATTTGTAATAACCAAAATATTTCTTTGTAGATATATGTAATAAAATTCTATTTTACGTTCAAAGTCTTCACCGGTTTCTAGTGTATATGAGTCACACATAAAATATTGAAAGATATTAAAGAAAGTGAAATTTTATGGCGTACAACAGGTGAAAAATGCTTGAATTCGTGGGTAACATGCATATGCGCATTTAACACTTTATTTGGTCTAGCAAGAAAAGTTATTTTTCAATCCGATGGCACTTCCACCTGATGATTCACTAGACATGATCGTCTCATTTGATAAGTCTAGAATTGAAAAGGAAAACATTTTCAAAATGGCCCCCAGAGAGAATTTTGGCCCGCTTTGGCTGGAATTGACCATATGCTTTGGGTACTTTTTGAAAGTACTTGTACGCGGGTGATATACAACTTGAATTACACTGCTTCACAAATCCACTTGAACATTGTTTATCCAGCTGGACCTCTTGTGTATATTGTATTAAAATACAAGTGTAAAATTAATGTCAAAATCTAGTTGGATTAAACACAATTGTGTCCCTAATTGGGAAATGTTGTCAAGCCTGTTTTCTTGAATAAGAAATCGTTGTTTTATGATCGAACGATAGTTGATAAAGGCAAAGTTGTTGTTTAATATGTGTATGTTACAAACATATTTCTGAATTGTTTTCAGTTAACCTGAGCCATCATTTAGAAACAAGGTATGTTGAAGAACGTGGCAGTTCTGCGATTTCTGCCAACTTATAGTGACATTTCACAGTTATTTGATTGACATGTACTCCAGACATCACAGATAACAGACAAGATTTTTGGTCATATTCTATACGAGCAACACATACTAATGTGACACAGTACGCAATCATTGTGCTGGTGTCCTAGATAATTACATTATAATATGCTCTGCATGCTAGCCATGCGCTTCAACGGAAAAAGTTCAAGTTTTGAAATATTTTCTCAAAATATCAAGAGCTATCTTAAGAACTACTGAACCAATACTAGGCTTGTTTGTACTCATTTTAATGCATTTGTCATGACGATTCCAAATATGGTCATGAAAATTTACATTTCTGAAATTTTTGAATTTTTAAAAACATTTTGAAACATGTCGTCTGCAGTCGACACCCGCGTGAAGAGAGTTAATAGTAAATTTGGACGATATAGAATTGAGCCAATTGTGTTACTAGTAGTAGTATTGTAAAACCTCAAACGCTTAAAGCCAGAGTTTCCTCAACTTTTATGACGATATTTCAGTTACGTATCACCCATTGTCTATCTCTACTTTCGGTACTTTCAGAATTCATATACTAAATTAATACATGTACCAATGTTTTGAGTAAGCGGACGTTTGTAATGATTTATCGTGCTTATTCTACTATTGTTTTCTAATGTTTCTAATGTGACACATTCAATTAGAACGACTGCATACTTACAGGCATAAGACACCAAGTTTATTGGAAGCATTGATGCAGGAATGGATAGCTATAAATGTTAGAATGAGTTTACAGTAATGATTTTCTTCTTAAGAAAAATGTTGTTGGCCAAATTTAGCTTTGAAATGAAATTTAGACACAGCGGAAGTAATAAAAAAAACATTAAAATTATAAACTAAAAACTAAACAATAATGTTTTTAAAGGGCCGACCCTGATTTTGGCCAATTTTGGGTCAGTCGGTGGAGGGCAAGCAAACAGGTTTTTTTTACCTAAGGCGACGAATTTGCGAAAACCCTGTTCTACGGAGATTGACGATGGCGGTGTAGTATACCACAGACTGCGTGGAGACTAGACTCGCTATGCTGGAAATATCTGTATACTCGGGTGTATCGAGGTGGAAACGGTGCGGAGATGTATTTATAAGAGAATCGTTTTTGTAGTCAAACATTTTCATATGTACACACAAACACACATGTAAAATATATGTCGGTGTTTTGATATTATCAAAAAATTCGTCTCAAGGTCAACGCATAGAGGAATTATGAGGGGGTATCGAGAATATGACCCCCCTTTAAGATGGTTTCAGAGGACTTACGCTTTGAGGATCCATGTCCAGGTCCTCGTCACGCACGGTGTCATCGATGTGTCGCTGCGTTGTCTGCTAAAGTCCTCGGGATTAATAGCAAATATATACACATCGCGGTAAGGTATGCAGCGTTAAAGTAGATTGACAACATGCGAGCCTAATTTAAAAAAATGATAATTTAGAGCTTCTGAAAATTTCATACGCAATGACAGCTGCATGAAACCGATAGAAATTTATCATTGGGGACACTATCAATATAATCACTCGCGTTTTAATATCGCCGAATACATACAAAAGTCCTGGGATAAGATTGGGCGAATAATGTGTCGCCCATGTGTGGCTTAAACTCTGAACTGCCCACTGTACTAGATTGATAATAGCCGAATAAACCAACCCATACTTCTGAAAGTTGGAGATTGGTACACCAGATTCGTGGAGCCTGCTCATGGAAAGTATGAAAAAATTGTGACCCCAGTTTTCAAAAATGAATAGACAGGCAACAGTGAACAAAATGATTGATTCTGCTTTGGATATACTAGAAGATGGATCAGGAACACTAAGCAGAACTAGCGATGAAATTAGGAACAATTATTATTATTATTACTTATAATCTTTATTCAGGGTAGGCCCGAATCAGCTAACCGCTGGTCTTACCCGGGGCCCTGCAATAATACATATATACAAATTTAAAACAATTACATATCATAAAATATTTAACTTCAACCACCATATGATATCAACATAACATATCAACAAGAAGGAAAAGACATAGTTTACTATGTTGGTTAGTACCAAGACAAGTTCGCGAGTTGATAGGGACATCATAGTAAAGCTTATCCGATAATAGGATGTTGTTCTAAAAGACGAAACGAGAAATATTCCCAAAGGAAGAAAAAGAACCACGTTGTAGGAAAAGAAGATATAAATAACATTTTCATTGGATATGGTCACAATATTTCCAAAATGGCCGCTGAAAACTACGTATATTGTAACATACCCGGATGATAAAACCACTGAGACAGCCACAAGTAGAGTAGTGTGACGGGATTCGAAATATTAAATATTATTATTTAGTATCCTTTAATTTTATTATCCAACTCACGTAGTGCGCCTTTTTAAAGGCGAATTTTCGTTTTGCATTACGTCATTATCAATCAATCAATTAACTGGTAATACGCCTCGCTGATTGGCTGCTTACCATGCGGTCTCCCCGGAGTGGAAATTTCCCCACTCCGGTGATGATCGTTCTAGGTAATTATATTTCTCTTGTTCTTTCGTTATTCTTTCATTATTTTTATTATTATAAATGATACTAGGAATTAGATCATTCCAACTCAACTTAGATTATTATGTATAGAACACGTAGAGGTGATTTGGGAGTCGTGAAATTAATTTTAGGATGTATTTTAAGCGTTTTTCTGTGAGCAATTCGAGTGATGCTTCGTTGTTTTATTTTCCGTGTGCGTGTATACGGAAAGCATAGCATCTCTGCACATTTCTTATCGGTTTTGGCCATAAATTCACCCCCAAAATCATGCTTTATCGTGTTCGTATTTCAAAATCATATGTTTTAAACAATATAGTATTTCTTGCTGCTCATGTTGGTGCGTAACAGGATTTTCTAGGTAAAGCGGAAAGAGAGAAATTACTGATTTAGTTCGTCTATCTTATATTATTTTATAATTAAATTTATTTGGGTTCCATTATTGCTAGATGGCTGACGTGCAAGATTGTGCATATCAATGAGGTCAAAGGTACATACGTACCGCACAGCGCATTACTGAGTAGCGCATATACATGTACATGCACTAATTGCGTTACTCGGGTTTTCCCCGAATATTATTTTGGATCTTGGATTTAATTAATTATTTGAGATGGCGAGTTGCGTATAATATTAATAGGGTTTATTATATTTTCGCGTTGTATTATTTTCGTTTGGAAAATAATACTCTCACTCTCTTTCTCATTGTCCACAATTTATTAGGTGTTTATTTATATTGTCTGACTTTTGACATTATTCATGATTATTATTGATATGCAAACATTGTAGCCTCAGCTAAAAGCAATTGTTTTACATTTTGTCAAATCATGGGGGCTTTAACATTTGGATCAGATTATTTATGTGGAACTCACGCAAGTCACACCCAGATACTATTTTAAATTGATTAGGTCTTTATTATGAAACATGTCATGTACAGGGCCTATGATCTTATTTTGGCCTATAAATTGTGTGAAGTATATTTAAATATTCATGTATTTTTATTTTTTATAATATGTGGATGTTAAGTGCTCACGGAAAGTTATTGGTAAGATGATATGGTATATTTTTATCATTGTTATGTGTGATTTCAACAGACATTGTGTTGTGGTTCCGTGCACGTGTATGTTTGCTTTTCAGTGCGGGAGAGAGAGAGGCAATGGATCAAAAGGTACTATAGCACGGATCCATAAAAGAGGAGCCCGGAGCAAGGAGCACGGATCCATAAAAGAGGAGCACGGAGCAAGGAGCACGGATCCATAAGAGAGGAGGTCTGGGGGCCTAATTACTGCGGTGAGTAATATTTAGCGAGTTAATGGTAGCAGAGAGGAGGTCTGGGGGCCTAATTACTGCGGAGAGTAGTATTTGGCGAGTTAAGGGTAGGAGAGAGGAGGAACACGTCGGGTAGGACTGGTGTCCTGGTTCTACGTGGACTGGTGTCCTGGTTCTACGTGGACTGGTGTCCTGGTTCTACGTGGACTGGTGTCCTGGTGCGACGTGGGCTGGTGTCCTGGTGCAACGTGGGCTGGTGCCCTGGTACTGCGGGTATTTGGAGGAGAGTTGGGCCAGTCCGAGTTGGGTGATGGAGGAGTTTGACTAGTCCGAGTTGGGTGATGGAGGAGTTTGACTAGTCCGAGTTGGGTGATGGAGGAGTTTGACTGGTTCGAGTTTGGGTGATGGAGGAGTTAGTCGGTCCGAGTTGTGAGTGATGGAGGGCCTGAGCTTTGAGTGATGGAAGTAGTTGACCAATCCAAATACTGAGTGATGGAGGTAGTGACAAGGCCTAATGGTATAGTAGGGCCTAATGGTTTGTATAGTGCTATTGTTTATAACACATAGTCTGTTGAAATCTATCTATATTGTTTACCATGTCGTAATTTTAAGAGTAATGATGCATAGGGATGCATACGTCATGTATCGTAAAGATACATACATATGTCATCCTTTATGTATTGTTGAAAATCTGGTCTGCACCTAGAGGGGAGCCTCTATGTGCAAATTTTCAATTGCGTTCAAAAACTTAGATGTATTTTTCAAAATATTAATATGTGCCAATGCATACTAGTATGTCATTTGCATGTATTATACCTATTGGCATGCGCCGCGTGGGGCCATGCTGCCCAATTTTTCGTATGCCAATAGGTAGTTGTGTTTTATATCATATTTGTCAAACTTTGTGATGATACTTTGCCACTACATGCTTGCATGTCGTACGCAAGTGTCGTCAATATTAGCATGGCGCTTCGCGGGGCTACTATGCCCAAATTTTCATTTTGTACTAAATAACTTAGATTTTTGTAGGCCTAACATGTTATATAATTATATTAACACATTTTTCTTACCCCACTCCGGTGATGATCGTTCTAGATTCTGGTGTGGACCGTTCTAGCAGGTTAATTTGGCCCGGGCTTACAAATCAGACTTTTGCCGTTGTGTAGCGTGTTATTGGTGGTACGGCAACTTGTGTTTACTGTTACCTGCTGCCCGGTTACTGTGACGCGTGAGGCAGCCTGCTGGCCAGATTAAAAGCTGATGTTGATCAATATGTGAGATGGTATTACTTTGTGGAGATAAAGTGTATTTTGGAAGCCGTAGTATGTTATACAGATAAGACAAGTGCCACGAATAAAACAGTAATACATTGTTGAAGTAAAACGAGGTGTCACTGCAGTTTCTTTGAGGTCCATCACAGTCTCCTCCAGTGCGTAGCCGGATTCTAACTCCGGCAAACCCACCTATAAAACCACTTGCTAAGTACCTAGCCGCTCGGTCCCGTCACAGTAGTGACGAATGATTTTGGAAGAAGAACCCTACTACATCCCTCAACACGTCCAAAATCTATATTCTCTCTATATTTGCCGCGTTTGTTTCTATTTTCGAAGGCCAAAGTTCTGTACCCATTATGGCACGCACCGATCTCTTTTGTTTTGTGAGCATATCTTGTATCCATTGAATTGCAAAGATTGAGTAAAATCCCTATACAAATTGTTAGGAACTCTAGAAAGAAAGGTTCTAGAAAGTTATTAATGTTTTCAATGACCAAGAGGAAGATGTCACTGGTGGAATTGATTGTAGTATTTCTCTCTTGATCACAATCTTCAGAAAGAGGATAAAGTGGTCTACATGAGGCGTAAAACCACGCCCATAGGTTTCCGCTGATCATTAGAGCAATAAGATAGTGGAATACAGACCAATATTGAAGAACAACGCCTTTGTAATTCGAGAAGAAAACTATTTGTGCTATCACCGATATGATATATATTATTAAGACAGCGATTGAAAGTATACCGTGAAAGTTATGATTGCTAATTTGGGACATATAAGCAGTTCTGTATGTGTAGTTCATGAATTCACCAATCAGGTATAGAAGACCTCCAATACCAAATACGATGACTACATAAGAACGAGGTTTACTTCGACGAGAGAGGGTAATAGAATTACGCTGCTCATCTGAATGTGTATTGATACATAACTTTTCAAGTTGCATATTGTCTGTAGCCCAGTCTTGGACAAATTGCTCTTCACCGTCATATATTAGAATACGTCCGTTTCTGATCCATGTTCTCATTTTCAATATAAAGCAAGTCCAAATAACGGTCAGCAAAATGACAAATATATACTTTGCCATACTCGCAATGTCATTTACCCGGTTTACAAAAGTGCGGGGATGAAGTTTACATGAAACCAATATTGGTACGTAAGACACTGCGATTCCACAAGCTAGGAGTACAAATAAGAGTCTCATTGATGAGTTTAAACTAGCATAGTTGTAATCGTCCGACGACTCTACTAAATCATGCTGCGGCCTTTGGCTTCTTATGGATCCCGTTGCCGTTTCACCGTCGCTTGTTTGGGAACTTGCAGCAGAAGAATCAATACTGTGTTCCCGGCAAACATGATCTTGATTGCGCAATCGAGTAGTAGTTTCAGAAAATTGATGGTAATGGGACGATTGCAACAAAGCCGTAGATTCAGCTGCGGTCTGTAAAATGAACAAATCATGAAACTATAAAGAATATCATCAATAGTTTATTCTGAATAGTAGACAGACATACAAAATATCTTAGAAAGAAAGTAATAAATGCAAAATAATTTAAGGACTAAATACATTCATCTCCATCGTACTATCAATAAGAGAATTTGTTTTATCAAAATAAGTAGAAGTGATTACCACATCTGCGTGTGATTCACACGAGATTGGGTGAATGGGTATCAACAGAATAGTCGATTGCAGATCCGTCGGATAACGCTTTTTCTATGGGAAATGAACTTTGCTGCTTGGATGATGTCACGACGAGGTTAGCATTTATTCCTTATTGAAAAGCGTGTTCCGACGGATCTGCACTCAACCGGCCTCTAAAAATGTGTGTACATATGCCACTTTTCTCTGTGTTAAAGGTTGTTGTTAATACAATTAACAGTTCTGAAGCTATTAGCGTATTTGTAACGGCAGTATTACTTTTTAGTGAAGTTTTTATACAATTTATATAATTATACATGATTGTTTAGTAAAAGCTGAAACCATATATTGTGGTAGCTAGATTATGGAATGTAAAAAAATAAACATTATTTTCCCTGTATATGGAAAAAAAGAAAGTAACATAACACTCACCGTGTGTTCCACTGTCTCATCAATAACCATACCAAGCTTAGTATTGCTCATATCAGACATTATTATTGTTAAATTAAATACAACAATTTCAACACTGGCGATAGACTACTCTCTACAAAATATCCACCATTGTGCAGGGGTTGATATAAATAAATGATATAACATATTATTATTGCGCTATTATAAAGCAAAAATGTTGTTATTCATTGAGTTTTTATTCCGTTTTCTATTATTGTATTTCAAATACAATATGATTCTATCAATCTTTGAGAATAAAACAGAAACTGATTTATTAACCGTTTCCGGATATATATTCTTATTTTATTTTTAATAGATTTGAATTACACTGTTAGAATATATGTTAAAATTTTAAAAATTATAACCAACAAGGATTACCAGCTGATCCACACAATTGTTGGTTAAAATCTGTAACCAACAATTTTAAACTTCTGATATCGTGTTATAAAGTTTAAACTTGTTTGTTAAATTCTTAACCAACAATTATGTTGTTCTCCTATTATTAGTGTTGGTTAAAACTTTTATCATGTGTTCTAACAGTGTATAAGGGCTTAAGAATTAATGTCAAAAGGACCGTTGTGAATAAAGACATTATATGGATTTTACTATAAATTTCTGCTATCGAATGGGAATTTAATTACTATCTTAGATTGAGGCCAATGGTTAAAATAATACGATTTTAATATGAAGAGTTTGGTTCCAAAAAACTCCAAAGGCTGCTTTGTGTAAAATTCATTTGAATAACTCTTTAGAGTATTAGTAACTTTACCAATCTAATAACTTTGGATCACTAGAATAGTTTTTTGGTTACCTTTAAAAAATACCCAAATATCACCAAAATCTGTAAATATTTTGCAATTTGGGGAAATACCAAAAAAAACCAAAAAAAACAACATTTTGTTCCTGATATTTCCGAAACTTGGGTCATCATTCATTTGTGCAGGAAAAATTTGTTTCCCAATTCTTGTAACATCTGGGTCGGTCGGGATTTTCTTTTTTCGTCGCCTTAGCGACAGAAAGCAAACTTAAGAGCTCTTAAGTCACATATACAGCAAGTTCCGTTTCAAATGACCAACATAAGCGTATTTTTGTTCCAGTATACGTTAAATTGAAGTGCTTACTTCTGCTATGATACTGATAGAGAAAAAATGGGTTAAATAAATAACAGAGATTTCATTGAAATCGTGTTTTGCTGTAAGGCAAATGGAAGCTTTGTGTACCGAGACCATAAATTCTTAAGTGAAAAACCAAACAAAAAAAAACCTCATTAACTTGTTTTGTGAAGGGCCGGAATTATCTTTTTTGGGGCCCTGGGCCAGGCCAAAATTCGGAAGCCCAAACTCACTGTGAGGAAGGCATGTGCACGCATGTGGCCAAATTTAGGTTTACAATCGATTTTATTCGGACATTTCACACTAAATTTCACACAATTCTAGTCCAAAATGAAGGTGAATTTTGCTATGTAAAGTGCGAGTGCGCGCGAAGCGCGCCAAATTGTGTAATTTTAGCATATTTTGGTCCAAAACATGGTGTTTTCGGGCAAAAGTTTGGGAGCCCTGGGCCCGGGCCCATCTAACCCAATGGTAAATCCCTGCCACTGGAAACCTATCTAGCCTTATGGTTAATTTATTTTTCCTTGGTGAAACGTAAATTCATATCTGAATACTTATTAATAATAATTGGATTCATATCGTGTCTCCTAACCTTTTTCCTGAAATTCCAGCTGAAAATATCAGTATTGCTATCAATTGCTATATCAAAAAGCTGCACCAGAGATAAAATGAATTCGACTCTTTCAGCCGATGATTGTGACTTCTTGCTTTCAGAAGATGAAGCTGTTCTACACATTTACACCATCTATAACAAGTTCTTCATTTTAATTTTCGTGCCCATCGTGGTAGGATTTGGCATTCTCGGAAATACTGCGCTATTATTTGTCGTATATCGCGTGCAAGAAATGCGGACTGTTACTAATTTTTATCTAGCCAATCTTGCTAATTGTCAACGGATTTGGGTACATGTGGGCTTATTTCACCACCCCAATTGATTATGGCATAGAGGCATTTCAATCTGGTATCGCCTGTGCTTTAATCGGACTTATAGCGTACGTATGTCTTTTTTCATCCGCGTGGTTGATAACACTCGTTGCCTTCATGATGCAGTCATGTCTACAGTAGAATTCATCTCGACCTTTGCAGGACTTAAACCCCATTAAAAGCTATTAAACCAAGATAACACTCATTGAAACAGCGCAACTGATTAAATCTGATCTTCTCTGGTTGTGCACATGTGTCTGTTTTACATGTGCGATATCGCAATAAAGCTGGTATTATAGCTTCAGTTGGGTAACCGATTATAAAGGAAACGGAAGGAAACAATGGTATGTGGACCTTTGTTCACGAAATGAGACAATGGCCTGCTTTTTGTTAACCAGCATTCTTGAAAATGAGCAACATAATGATTGTTGACTTAACACGGTTTGGAAATAATTTCTTCATATTTTTGGTGTTATCTGTCGTTTACATATCCTTCCTAAAACACAAAAGTGCGACCCTCTCCAAACACCTAAATTAGCTAAAATTTAGGACATGTTACAAAACTATATTTTCTAGAATTTCATAGAATAGTTTAAATGTAGCTTGTACCGTTTTTTTGTGGCATCCTTCAGAACGGAGCGGTCCGTTACCAATATAGCTCAATATTTTCGGTCAAATCTCCATTTAATTAACACGGGGAGTTGGCTAGCTATGAGCTAGCTATGCTTTGCCCTCACTCATATTCTACGAAAGTGCGACCCCTTCTGAACATCTAACCTAGCTGTAATTTTAGGTCATGTTAGAGAAATATATTTGCTAGAAGTTTGGAGAATAGTTTAAATATTGGCCGGTTACTTCTAATATACACTATTTGTAAAGGTCGCGCGTCAATGGTGAGAGCACTGTGTATTGTGTATAGGAAAACGGACAGTAACTGCAGTATGTTGAAAGATACCTGGTTATCTGTCACCCATTAGCGCATCGAATGCTCAAAGGCAGGACCTGGACTGTACGAATGACATAATGTGCTTGGTTTATTTCATTGGTTATGGCATGTGCGTTTTTAGTTGTCATGAAACTGAAACTGTATGCATAAATTGTCTTGATACATGTACAGCAGAATTATTTACGTGCTTAGTACAAGGCCAGTGATCAAAACAGGACGCGGCTTAGAAAATCAGATGATGCTTCGCGCCAGAAATCAAACTGCCAGAATGCTGATTTTAAATGGAACTGTTTTCTTTGTGTGTTGGGGCCCATTGGAACTATTCCAGCTTGATTTGTTCAAGTATTGGTTGGGTTGGTGAGGGAATATATGAAGCAGAAACTACGAGAGTTTTATTCTGGTTAGGCCGTGTTACATATCTATTGAATTCGGCAATAAACCCTCTCCTATCACTAGTAGAAAAATTATAATGAGAATTCTTTCAAAACGATGAGAATTGGACAAAAGTATGAGAATTAAAATTTTCTCATCCAAATGAATGAGAAATACTAATTAGCGTGTCAACCACCCCGGGCAACCACCTGTCACATTGTTTTAAATGAAGAAATTTAAGTTTCAACCGTCATCCTGACATTCTGTATCTTGTATATAGCTACAATCAAGTGCAAATTTGCTGTGACACATCCACGGTTCAATGACCCCCCCTGCCCCCTTATTCAATGTTGTATACCAAACACCGCATTTTGTTAAATGTGCTACATCATAATTATCTTTGCTCCAACATTGGTTGGTGGGGGAGGGGGGGATTCAAAATAGCCTGAAAATTATACAAATAAAATATCCTATGGCGAACTTCATATGGACGGTTTTATTGAAGCGAGGTTGCGAAATATGCATATGCAGTTATTAGGCCTATGCATTTCTATAATAATAAAAATAAAAAAAACCACCAAAATTGAATATGTTGAAGAAAACCCAAGCATTGATACATGGAAATAGAAATCAATCAATCAAGATTTATTCATTTAATATTTCATATAAAGACATTTTAATAATTATGAAATACAGAAGAAGTGTAAATTGGCAATGTGAAGAAAAAAAGAAACAAAAATAAATAAAGAAAGAAAGAAAGAAAGAAAGAAAGAAAGAAAGAAAGAAAGAAAGAAAGAAAGAAAGAAAGAAAGAATTGAGATTCACCAAAAGACCCGCTCACCTTCCAATCCACTCATAGATCTTTGGTATAAATATATGCCAATAATGCAGTTGTATAAATTGAATAAATAAGTTGAGATAAAAAAGAGTTTGAAACATATCTTATAGAAGAGAAGAGGAAAAGTAACAATAATAAATAAACAGCACTACAGAAGATTCGAACCCATGACCCTCAATAAAGCCTATACATGTAGTTTACCAGTCAGATCCTCTAACGCTGTACCACGAGGAACTCTATGAACATTTAATCGATTTGTAATGTATATTAAGTTATTCAATGTACATATGGCCCGTGGCGGAGTACAAAACTGAACTGAAACGTCTCAAATGGACAGAATTGTATCGGTTTACTACGAATATATTTGTTGGCAATGTATTTAGGGTTAAGAAAATAAACTTGGAATTTTGATTCGTGCACTTTCCTCACGGTGGACACAATTTAAATAAAGAAAATTACATTAATTTCTTTTAACACTGTTTGTGTCGACCGTTTGGCCATCAACCTGTTATTCTCATTATAATATAAATAACTCTGCACGACTGACAACGGCCCTACTGCAGTGTTGTGGTTTCGTTAATGCCTTGCGAACACGAGGTCAAGAGTTCGACTCCAAATTATCGTCGATTTTTTTTTCCTTTAAAATTTTGTTCTTTATCCCTTTTTAAAATCTCAGATGACACCTACGACGGCGCAGTTTATCGATTTAAATTTGTTTTAAAAAATTATGATCAATAATGAAATCCGTGAGATTATAAATTAAAATTAGCAAAGTCTCAAGATACTGGTTATGGCTTCCTTAGATTTTACATTCACCTATTTGGACACAAATAACGCAATATAGGTGTTTTGCATCAAAACAAAGTAATCATAATAATTCCTTATGAGAAAATTGAAGCACACATTAATTTCAGTGTGAAACGACCATCTGTGACAGGTTGTTGACAGGTGAATTAGTATTTCTCATTCATCTGGATGAGAAAATTTCAATTCTCATAGTTTTGTCCAATTCTCATCGCTTTGAAAGAATTCTCATTTTACAATTTCCACTAGTGTATATAACCTAAGTAACGAGCGTTACAGAAGAGCATTTGCTGAAGCTTTTAGATGTGTTGGTAAAAGCAAAAAGAGACAAGAAATAAAGATATTAGGATGGCCAGGCCGTATATAGCGAATACAAGAAGAACAAAGCCTTCATCATAAACATCTCGCGGGTAATATGTAACATTATTGACACGAAGTTGCTGGTGAATCTACAATAGCTATATATCCGAGTTTTGGTCCTACTACAATGCGAATGCAAAGCACAATTTCCATAATAATTGCGCCTGTGTTGTCTCAAAAATGCATGATTCGTTAAAGTCTGGACCGGGATTAATCTTATAGTCGTGTAAATTACAATATTTGTAGTAGCGAATTTAGTTTAATTTTGTAAATTTCGAAAGATGAATGTATTAGTACTCTGTCCTGATTTGTATATAGTTTTAGAACAATAGGGTAATTAACATGGAATTTTCATGTTGAATATATTGCAGAAAAACAAATGATGTATAGCATCGCAAAAAGTTATTTTTTACGAAGGCGACTAGAAGTTGCTTAAGGACTCTGCGACTCACCTTTGCACAGTATGTTATCTGGGACCTGAGAGCACATCAGACACACCAAATTGCATTCTGAATACGAGGAATGTTAAATGTCAAAAATGCCAATTTTTAATAATTTGTCATATTATATCGTGAATATCAACAAATCCAAATTTTGCTATATCGTGAATAAAAAAAATGATATCTCAAGGACACTCCTCGTATTCAGAATTCAATTTGGTGCGGTGATGTGCTGTCGGGTCACACAAAAAATACTGTGCAAAAGTGGGTCATCAAGTCCTTAATGTGCTGCGTTTCACAATATTTTCTTCTTTTGACGATATTAATGGAGATGTAAGATGATAAAAATATAGTTACATATTTGTGAATCAGATGGTAAACATACATTTCTTGGCTTGCTGCTATGCTCACTTTTTCAGAACAATTCCCTCTTGAATCCAAACCAGGTTCCCGCATACATCCCTTTAAGTTAAAAATGAGTTATTTGAATACTTACAACATTGCTACTCAAAATTATTATCAAAAAAGTAAGTTATTGTTTTTTGTTTTACTTTGGAAGACATCATTTCAATATTTCATAAGCCACAACGGCTGAGTGAAAACGATACAGTTCTAGGGCCGGATAAAAAAGAAAAATCAACGTTTTTGTCGTAACTTCACCAAAGCAAATTGTCAAAACCGGGTGTGACACATTGGCACTATGCAGAGCCCGTTCATGCGCCATAGCCGTTTGCAACCACAGCGATAGGTTGACAGCGGCCATATATATCAAACAAAAGCGAGTACATTTTGAATTTGGTCGACCCATCTGGTGGACACTTTTTGCAGCAAGAAGCATCTGAGTTTGAACCCAAACTTGTATGATACATACTATGGCGTAACATAAAGTTATTATTGCATGGTCACGGTTCATTTTCTCTGTTGAGCTATGCATGTTTACAACAGTTTCCGCAGCTATCAACTCCAATATGAAATAAGTGAAACCAAAAGCAGCCGTGAAATACAAAAGATAGTCACTGCTGGTGAACGTGGTAGACCTGCACGTATTCTTTTGATAGATAAAAAACGTTGCGCTCATACAAGAAACTGTTACTGGTAAAAAGACGGCAAATTGAATGCCAAGATAAATCATGGTCTGTGTGATCTCTGGTATCGTGTTCACTAGGTATTCAAGTGGACCTTGGCTCAGAATGAGATCAGCTATAAGAAAACCTACTGCGATGAATGTAACAAATATGACAAATAAACAAGTTTTGGTTTTGTTATTGTTGTAACCATTGTAACCATTCTCCCTGGACCCTAATAGACATGGCTGCTCTGATTCCATTGCACCGCAGTCATTGTAACGTGTCTGTTCATCTTGATCAGAATTAATCACATGGTCGTAGTCGTCAAATATATCGTCTTGGAGGTTTTCGGCACCTGTTACTCCATTACTTAACACTTCTGTAATTTTGAGTTCCTTCCCAATTAGATTCCACAAATGGAACAGAACACCCATCGAAATAGTCAAAAATTCCATAAAGAATGGTCCTAAAAATATCAAAGCTAAATCAACGGCTTTAACAAACGTTGATTCGGTGGAGTTGGTGTTTTGGGTGGAATTAAAAATCGGATATATTGGGGATATGGGAATGATATAATGTGCAATAATATCAGGAAGCTGCTTTGATTCGGTGGAGTTGTTGCTTTGGGTGGAACTACCAGTCGGATACACTAAAGGAGATATGGGTATGATATCATGAGATATAATATCAGGAAGTCTTCGTAGAGTGACTATTATCCACACCCAGACTTTATCAGCGATCATCAATGCAATTGAATAGTGAAATAAGCCGTTGTTCGGAAATGCGGCACCGTCATATTTGTTGAGAAAAATGATTTGAATCACTACATATATCAAATAGATGACCACATCTATGTTTGACATCCAGTCTTCATAAACAGTGCTGTGCTCATAGGATACGGTGCGAATGATGTTAAACGTAAGCCACAGAATGGCTCCAACACCAAAGACTACAATTTCTAAGAAAGACATTCCATGGCTAATTCCACCTTGTTCAAAGCTTTTTTCTTCGTCTGAAATGTAGCCATGGTTAGTAGAATAGTATTCGGATCTTGCAGAGACTTTCGGAGAATTTCTTTGCATAAATCTAACTTTACCACTGGCTTTCCAAGTTTTCTTTTTAATGATGAAATATAAACATAAAGCGGACATCAGGACAGTGTAAAATGCACCAACTGGCTCTGTTACAGTTCGCGTGTTCATCGAGATCCTTTCAGGCGATGATGAAATCAGAACCGGAACGAAAGATATCGCAACAGCAGCACTTCCAAGCAGTAATATCAACATAAGAGCGGAACGATAATTCCCATTACCACCAGTGGTTTGTGCTGCATCCTGAAAAAGGGAGAAAGAGAAAAAATATCCATGTTTGCATACAAGTAAACATAATTATTAGGACCAGTGTATTAGTCCGACGTTTTTACGTTCTGTTGTGTTATTAAAACGCGACGTTTTCTGTTCTCCAGTGCTATTTTCCGTTCTCCACGGCACCGGCAATTTCCCGCTCAATCGATTAGTTTTGTCGTTGTGCGACTTTTTTCTTAATTCAGAAGAAATTCAACGCGGCAAAATTTATGCTGCGTTTTCGCAACAGCAAAAGGCACGCAAATCGTAGAATTAAAAATTGGCCCTGAAATAATTCAAAATGCTTTGCCATGTTCTCTCATTTCGCTGTAGTTGCGTAAGTGTTTCAGCCGTGTTTAAAATGTGAATTATCAAAGATGGAAATAAAACGTACCTGCTGACGTTGATGTATGGCGTTTTCTCTGTCAGATTCTACGTGGGAAGAATCCATGTTATTGAATTTTGATACCGTATTGGGAGAATATGGCTATACCTTGGCTCTGACCTTGGTAAAAATGATGCTTAGAACTGGAACTAAGAAGAACTGAAATAGTTCTGTATTATCATACTACTCAACACGCACATATGATTGAATATGAAACAGGAATTGAAACTTAAATATTATTTGCAAAATTGGGTTACATGGAAATTTGCGAAACAGCTTTTCTCATCTAGCTTGGTTTACAATAGCTAGTGCGTTTGGAATTGTGTACAACCCATATAAGCTGAATTTTAGTAGACAGTAACGTTTCCACAAGAACCAAAGACTATTATAAAGTAAGCGACACCTATACAGGTAACACAACTTATAAGTTCACCCCTGACAAATGTTTGAATAAATCAATATTGTTTGAACTAATTTAAAAATCTAAAAATCATTATGTAGAATGACAAGTTGTACATCTTCAGTGCTAAATTCCTGCAAATCCATTCATGCTTTCACAAGTAATATGAGAAGTTACACAAAAAATTGCAGTAACCCCTCATTTAAAACCAGGAAGCCATTTATCCGTGGTACACATGTATGCGTCAATAAATCAATATCTTTGCTGTGGATTTTCAAAATTTAAAAACATAGTTGTAAAATAGCATGTTGTGCATCTTCATTTTTAAAATCGTGCAAATTCATTGATGCTATCAGATGTTACGAGCAGTTTAATGTTGCAGCAACTCATGTTTGACAAAAAAAAACCCCAACATGCCATTCATATGTGCTTACTTTCACCATTCATAGACAATTGATTACCCTGTGGTACTTTAAATTGGAAATATCCCTTTTTCGTGTCTTAAAGTGGAAACTGTCTATTGATTGATAATTAATGTAAAAACTATGATTCTTTTTAAATCATAAAAACAACCTTAAGCAGTCAAGTTAGCTCAATCGATAAGGCGTTCGACTATGGTGCAAGATGTTGCGGGTTCGAACCCCGGCGGTAGTTAGTACGCTTTCGTGTAAAAATTGAGTTAGCTTGAAATTCCCCTGGACAAGGAACTTACTGCTAATTGTCTCGTTGTAACCCGTACGAAACTCGGGGAGCTGATCCTGGCTGCGAAATTTAATTGTGGAATGTCTAGGGTGTGCGCCTCTTAGCAGTAAGTCCCCTGTGCTGTTGTTTAATGGTTTATGGAATGATGTGGCCCGTAGTGGTCAGCGACAACCTGTAAAGTGTGCTGAGGCTTGTGGATCAACGTCTAGGCGTTGTGCCTGTATGTAGCGCACTATAAATCACTGCGCCCTTTTTTCTTTTTTAGTACGACAAGGTTGTATCATCTCACCGGCCCTGTTTAATGTGTACTCAGAGATTATCATGAGAAAGGCAATCACTGAACAACACAATGGCATCAGCATTGGTGGAATGAAAATTACAGACCTGAGGTATGCAGATGATGTGGCTCTCCTTGCTGAAAATGAAGATGACCTACAGATGCTGCTGCAAGACGTCTGCAAGGAAAGTCAAACATACCACCTCCAAATGAATGTAAAGAAAACCAAACTCCTGGTGTGTTCCAAGCAGCAAATAAATATGGACATGCAGCTAAATGGTGAACCAGTGGAACAAGTTAACGATTTCACATATTTAGGTGCTACCTGCTCCAACAACAATGACACCTCAAAGGAGATCCGAAGACGGCTTGCAATAGCAAGAAACAAATTCAGTCAAATCCAAAACCTACTCAAAGACCGGTCACTCTCAATCAAACTCAAAACCAGACTGCTTCAGGCACTCATATTCCCCATTGCAACCTACGGATGTGAAGCCTGGACCCTGAAGAAGAAGGCAGACACCAAAAAGATCTCAGCCTTTGAACTGTGGTGCTACCGTCGTATCTTGCGTGTCACTTGGCAAGACAAACACACCAATGAATGGGTTCTTGCCCAGATCGATCCAAAAGTAAGACTCCTGACAACAGTGAGAAAACACAAGCTACAGTACTTTGGTCACGTAGCAAGAGGCAGTGCAGGAAACCTTGCAAGAACCCTGTTGCAAGGAAAAACACAAGGTAACCGAGGCAGAGGACGTCCACGTACATCATGGGAATCAAACATCAAATCACGGGAATGACCACATACACTGCGACCCAAGCCACACAAGACAGATGCAAATGGAGGCTCATCACTAGACTGGCTGCAACCCACCCCCATGATGAGGATGGTACCTGAGGAGGAGCAGGAGGAGCAATATTTTGGACACACAAGCATAAAAACTGTGAAATATCCATGTACTTAATAAAAACAAAGATGGGACAGTGAAATTGCTGGGCAAACCGAACATCTTTGAAAATCAGAGAAAAATGGATTGGAAAAAACCCAGCTGCTTGCCTGATCTATTTTTGTTGGATATGAAAGGTGTGACTAAAATAATTATGTTTTAACATTGTTCCAAGCGTGTAACAAAGTGTTATTGTTTGTATGAACAAATTCTTTTCAGATCAATATCTTGACTGAAAATTGCCTTTTACATGCACTGATACAACTTTGAAACTTTTAAAACATGGCATTGTGCTCAACTGCTCATAACATGTGACAGTATCATTTCTATGTTATCAGTCTACAAAGTCGCGAAAACCGCGTCAGATTCCATACTTTTATTCTCGAGATATTTGGAATTATGTAACAATACCTCAATTTAGCGCGAGAATTTCGTAACTACTTTTCACCATAAATCAGGCAGTGTCCATACGCTATTGTGTTTATGCTAATGTCATTACGTAATCAAGTATTCAACATCGCTAATACATGAAAGACAAAAGTACAAACTTGTATTTAGCGTAAGTAACAGTCATCCAAGTCATGCATGAGCGGAGATATACCATAGTTGCGGGAACTTATTGACCAGCCCTCGTACAAATGAGTGTGACCTCAATATGCACGCTTAAGATAATAATAAATAAAACCAAAGAAATTAATAAATAAATTTAGTAATATGGCTTTTATAGAATTGGTAATTAGTTCTACAAAGTAAATCAAATTTAACACTAAAAACAACTGTTTTCTCGGGATGGGGCATATTATATACAGCAACCAACTTTTCCAAGGTTGCTTCTATTGATTACACTCTATAAGGTTATACCAAAAACTACTTAACGTAGCAATGTCTTGAAATCATACTTACCTGCTCGCATCTTATAGATAATATTTCGGCTCAATTATTAGTAGACACAAGTTAGCTTAGTAAACTTTTTCGAAGTCGATCTGAGAATAAAAAAAAGGCACACCCTTTTGAAACCATTCCTATTAATATGCGGTCATATGTAAATAGATTGTTGAAGTTTTTGACATTTTGTTTTAATAAAGGCGACAAGAAGTCGCTTTAAGTGTTGCGTTTTACAATTATAACTACTTCTTTGATGATAGGAATGGAGACATACGATAATAAAAATAAAGTTACTTTTGTGTGTGTCGGATGTTACCATGCATTTGTGTATTCCTATCATGCAAGTAAATTACAGGAAGTGATAAACCTACATTACTTGGCTTGTATGCTCAATAAGTATGTTTGCATGATAAACACAGGTCTAGTAAAGAACAGAAGTAACAATAACAGCTTTTCTTGTATGTGACTAAAAGGCTCACATTAAATTTTCAGTAGACACTGAAGATTGTTATCACTAGCCGACTGAAGGTGGACTGAATGGAAATGCCTCAACAGATTAAGAGTTTGTACAGGCTGATGTAAAATGACTGTCACGAGGTATGTGACACTTAACCACAAACCATGGAACACCTTTTGAGATGGCTTCTATTGGAGCGTGAATGCAAAGCTGAGGACCTTGCAGAGAAGTATTTTGTCAGCTGTGGCTGAAACACAATATCTAGCGTGTGTGGACACGAAAAACAGACTATCCGATTACCCTGCTTTCTTGGCTCGTAGTTACAACAAGTTGGCAGGAAAAATGTCGCTTTTGATGTGCGTTACCGTTCTTACAGACGATTTTCTTAGCAACGAAGATACAGAAGATTTCCTTAGCCACGAATCTGCAGAAGATTTCTTTAGCAACGAAGCTGTTTTTTATGACTTTTCCCAAAACATGAATTGACCGAATTTTTGCATAATCTGAGCCCAGTGATTAAATCAACATGTTCAAATCAAGATGAGCAAGTGTTCCAAATTGTTAAATAATAATGTGGCAGAAGTGTAGTCACACAATCAGCTTCAGACCTTTCTACACTTACTGTTTACATCATTGTTCGTTTAACAGCTACCTTCGACTGTATTTATAAATACGTGTTTATAAATACGCACGTGACACATGGGCACGACATACAAAGACCAGCAAGAGTGACCAAATCCTCATGCCATTGAAGAGGATATGAACTCTTTAGATAGATATCGAATTGGGATTCCGAATTTGTAATATGTTTTGAAGACAACATTTTGAAAATATTTCCCGACGGAAAAATATTTATCGACGGAAACGTTTACAATAAGTTGAACACAATAGACAATTTTGCAAGCACCTACAGTGAAGCGTTTAATTGGTCAAAGCTTGTATTTGGCTGTTGCCCTTCGATGAAGTATAAGACTTGACTGTGATTGGTAAAGTATTGCCTGGTGACAGCCTGAAGTGATGTTTATGCGAGCACAAGTGTGCTTGGCTGAGCGTGAAACATTCATGCCTGGACAGTTGCTAAATAAGAAGTTTATCTCGTTGCAACGTAATCTCTTGATGTTTGATGCTTATCTAATTTGACTTATATCGTATCTTTAACGTACTTTCTGCAATTCCATCTGAAAATATCAGTATTGCCGTCATAGCAATAACAAGTGTTATATCAAAAGGGTTCACTGGAGAAATGAATTGAACTTATATCGTATCTTTAACGTACTTTCTGGAGAAATGAATTCAACTCATTCAGATGATGATTGCGACTTATTGCTTTCAGAAAATGAAGCTGTTCCATACTTTTATACAATCTATAACAAGATCTTCATTTTAACATTCGTGCCCATCGTGGTAGGATGTGGTATTCTCGGAAATACTGCGCTATTGTTTGTTGTATATCGCGTGCAAGAAATGCGGACTGTTACTAATTTTTACCTATCCAATCTTGCTGTAAGCGATGCAACATTGCTAATCGTTTTCGGATTTGTATACATGTGGGCTTACTTCCACACCCCAATTGATTATAGCATAGCGGCATTTCACTCTGGTATCGCCTGTGCTTTAATCGGACTTATAGCGTACACATGTCTTTTTGCATCCGCGTGGTTGATAACACTCGTTGCCTTTGAAAGATACCTGGTTATCTGTCACCCTTTAGCGCATCGAATGCTCAAAGGCAGACCCTGGACTGTAAAAATCACAATAAGTGCTTGGTTGATTTCATTGGTTTCGGCATGCGTGTTTCTTAATTGTAACCAAACTGAAACTATATGCATAAATTGGTCTAACAACAGCACATATGATGACATGGCAGCAAAATTTGTCATCTGTGACATAGACGTGAATAGTGCCTGGTATCGAACTCTTACTGCACTTGATTTTGGACAAGTTTCTCTGACAGTGGTTTTGTCTTCATACATGTATGGCAGGATTATTTACGTGCTTAGTACAAGACCAGTTCTCAAAACAAGGCAAGGCTCTGAAAATCAGACAACGACAATGCTTCGCAACAGAAATCAAATCGCCAGAATGCTAATTTTGAATGGAACTGTTTTCTTCGTGTGCCTGGCACCATTTGCACTATTTAATCTTGATCTTATCAAGTATTGGTTGGTTGGTGAGAGAATTGTGGACACGCAAACGTCGAAGTTGTTCTTTTGGTTAGGTCGCGTTACTTTTCTGTTGAATTCGGCAGTAAATCCGCTATTGTATAACGCAAGTAACGAGCGATACAGAAGAGCATTTGCTGAAGCTTTTGGATGTGTTGGTAAAAGCAAAAAGAGACATGAAATGAAGATGTTAGGATGGCCAGTCCGTAGATAGCGAGTATAAATAAATAAAGTCAAAACTAGAATTCATCATAGATATCTCGTGAGAAATATGTAACATTCTTGACATGAATTTGCCGGTGAATCTATAATAGTTATATCCAAGTTTACGAGGAATGTTAAATGTCAAAAATGCCAATTTTGAATAATTGTCCATATCGTAAATATCAAAAAATCTAAATTCTGCCATATCGTGAATATCAAAAAAAAAAATTGATATTAGAAGGACACTTCGCGTATTCAGAATGCAATTTGGTGGGTCTGAACGGTGCTCTCAGGTCCCAAAAATACTGTGTAAATGTGGGCCACCAAGTCCTTAAAGTGCTGCGTTTCACAATATTTTCTTCTTTTGATGATAAAAATGGAGATATAAGATAATAAAAATATAGTTACATTTTTGTGAATCGGATGCTATCATGTATGTGTGTATTCCTACCATACTCTTTGTATAATGCCCTGCTATTCAGCAAGCCGGCCAATGACTGACCTTGTATGTGTGGTTGATTGGAAACTGTGATCTGTTATAAAGCATAGAGTTTACGACTGAAGTCGTGTTCACATTGTCGGACTTAAAGAACTTACTACCGAACTTAAACTACGTCGGTAATAGTATCGGATATAAGTGGCAGTGTGAATGAGCGTCGTATATAACTCTATCGGACTTAATGTTCCTTAAATCCGACGATTTAAAACCGAAGATGAGCAGGATTAAGACCGATCAGAATGTTGCGTCCGGTAATAGTAATAACGCGTGGACAGCACTTTTGGGCTGTCGAATATAACTGTGAGCATATCACTCGCGCAAAATTTTAAGCATAGTAATTTACTGCGTGATATCATCATGGCTGCAGCTGCAAATGTTAATAAATATACGCAACAGAGGGGTCAATTGGAATGACAAGGAAACATTGGCTCTCCTCAAAATCTGGAGAGACCCGGAAATTATTCCTGGGATAAAATGAAGCTTTGGGAGGAGATAGCCACGCTATTACATGGCAATGAATTCCCCGTACGGTCGGGGGAGCAGATACATACTAAGATAAATGCACTGAAAACTCTCCATCGCACCCTCCATGATCAGATGAAAATGAAAAGTTCAGGCGCAGGAGCAATTGGCCAACTTTATTGGGATGACCTACACGAGTTTCTAGGGGGGATACTTGCATCTGCCGCCACTATCGCCGTCGCACAATGCTAGCTTTTCCAATATGCTTCTTGCGTGGATTGTGTAAATAAACGAGTTAGGTGTGAAGCATGTACAATTGGTGAACATCGTTACTCGTCTGCATATGCCCATAGGTGCTAGTATAATTTTAAAATAAGCACATGCACCTCAAATCCAACCTTCTACCTCTTGTCAGGCAATTATTATAGATTGGAATAAAATGTACCTGCTGTAACTGCTGATGTTGACGGATGGAGTTTTTTCTGTCGGATTCCATGAAAGAAGAATCCATGTTGTAGAGCTTTAATACCGTACATGTACCGTCAGAACATAGCTACGCCCACTTTGTTAATAATGATGCGGATAATATGCGCACAGACTGCTTTAATATTTCAGTTTACTTCTCGTTTTAGTTCTTGTATTTCTTGTTCTACACATGAAGAGCTTATTTCCAAACCGTGCTAAGTCTACAACCACATGTGTCTCATTTACTTGTGTGATACAATCACAATTACTTTAAGTTTGACATTAGCAACAATGAGTTGTACTATTATTTACCATAACAATGGTACATAACAATATGCAGACTATTGTTCTTATTTGGGAAACAAAGGCCTCACACAGTATTGTTACTGTGCGTTTGATTTGTTATTGTGCATCCAACTATAAAACCTATAGCATTGCAATAATGCACAGGAAAATCAGTAACATGGGTTTGTGGACTTAACACGGTTTGGAAGTAAGCTCTTCATGTGTAGAACAAGAAATACAAGAACTAAAACGAGAAGTAAACTGAAATATTAAAGCAGCCTGTGCGCATATTATCCGACACGTACGGGCAATTAGATTAGAAACAAAGAATTGAAACTTAAATATTGTTTAACCTGACAAAAGATTGATATTGGAGTAATTGTATTGCATTGGGATGAATAAAAATAAGCAATTGAAAATCAATAAACCAGTCTATTCCCTATTGCTTGGTTTCGTAATAGTCTTAGAAGTGTTATATGACACAGTTTATAAACCAATGTATTATAAATGGAATTTTACAATATACAGTACATTATATAGATTGTTTTGACGTTTCAAGAATAAGAGTAAGCAACTGTTGTAAATAAAAAACAAAGGTCACGGAGCAAAGTAACTTTATTTTGAATAATAAAGATTTCACCAAACCATTAACTCGAATTTTCTTAGATTTCATTTATTACCAAATGACGTTTGAAATAAAAAATGAAACACCAAGCAATTAATCTATTATATACAAGTATTTCCTTTAAAATTACTTTTACCATCCTCATAAATTTATATGTGTGTGGGATTGACTGAGTTGCCTAGATGAGGGTGTAGGTGTGGTGTTGGGTGTGGGTGGGTATTAAAATACAATGTATTAGATTGTAATAATCGTAATTCAATTACTTATACTTAAAAACATACATACAGGGTGAATCAAAATGATTGGTACCCAACAATTTATTGAAAAGCATGCCTCTTCAAAAATGCAACATAGAATAGCGTTTGAATGTCTAGAATGTAAAGTTGATGACATGTTATACAATAAAGTTTAAAGTATCTGCGTCTTATGTTGAATGTTGATGTGTTAGACTCATCCATTATCAATGAAAACTGACGGGAATTAATCATTGTGATACACAGGGGTTGATGTACATAGACCGCTCGATCACTTGTTCAAAAAAGTTCAAAAAAAGATAACTAAGTCGAAGCCAACCAATTTGCATGTACTATATGAACGATAATTGTACAAGGATTACTTGGCGACTTCAAAATTTGAAGAAACAAATCGCCTTCGGCTTAAAAATCCGGAAAAACTTGAAAATTTATGAAAATTCAACTCAAAATCCAAGATGGCGGCCGTAAAGTGAAAATTGTCAGAAGAAGAAAACTAAATCGAAGCCAAGCCATTAACAGGTCTCACATGATAGGTAATTGCATATAGATGAATTGGGGACTTTAAAACATGAAGACAAAATTGGTCTTTGGTTTCAAAATGCACAAAATGGCAAAAATCCAAAATGGCGGATATACGAATAAATGATCAGGGCCAACACCTGTGGATAAAGCTTGTATAAAAAAAGTCTTATGTGACATTTTAATATTTGACAATACCTATTAAAAGCAAACTAAGTCAATATTATAAGCAAAGACAAATCAGAGTCAATGTAAAGCAGCAAGGCCCCTTCTATCTTTTAGCTATAACGGCTATGAAAACATACTATCTGTGGTAATCACACCGAAGCAATCATTCCGAGCACGTTAACGTTATTAGACTTGTGCATTAGGGAGTGGTTCGTTAACTTTTTGTCATATTTTACCCACTTTTTAGCTGAAAAGGGCGGTAATAATACTCTAACTACACTGTGATCACATAGGCTTCCAGCAGGACACCTGTTACAAACTGTCAACATTGACAACTAATTGCGTCAGACGATGTCCCTTTCAGACTCCGCAGAAGGACTTATACACCTAATGTTAACGTAACTATTCTGAATGGCCAGATGGTAAATTGGCCATCCCAGGACAGATAGATGACTCTCAGTTTGCTGTAGTTGCGTAAGTGTTTGTGAATTATTATAGATTGGAATAAAACGTACCTGCTGTAACTGCTGACGTTGATGGATGCAGTTTTCTCTGTCGGATTCTATGAAAGAAGAATCCATGTTGTAGAGCTTTGATACCGTACACGTACCGTCAGAACATAGCTACGCCCACTTTGTTAATAATGATGTGAAGAGCTTATTTCCAAACCGTGTTAAGTCCACAACCCCATGTGTCTCATTTACTTGTGTGATACAATCACAATTACTTTAAGTTTGACATTAGCAATAATGAGTTGTACTATTATTTACCATAACAATGGTACATAACAATATGCAGACTATTGTTCTCATTTGGGAAACAAAGGCCTGTGCGTTTGCTTTGTTATTGTGCATCGAACTAAAATTATAATACCTATAGCATCCCAGCAAACACAAAACGTTTTCGACATCATTCGCAAAAGGTTATAAAAGGTGAATCAGAAAATATTTAAATGTCGGGTTATATAAAGGGTACATTAATGGTATAAAACGTTTTCATAACATTAAATAACATTTGTTGGTAATTTATTGCACAGCAAACACAAATGTTTTACAGAAAACATTTAAATGTCGGGTTATATATATATACTTTAAAACATGAAGACAAAATTGGTCTTTGGTTTCAAAATGCACAAAATGGCAAAAATCCAAAATGGCGGATATACGAATAAATGATCAGGGCCAACACCGGTACATATAGTAACTATTCTGAATGGCCAGATGGTAAATTGGCCATCCCAGGACAGATAACGAAAAAGATTGGCTTACGGGAGCCACGCAATAGCAGTCATTTACATACACGTTGATATGTCGATTGCCCCAATATATGAAGCAAAATAGACCGTCCCGTCATGTGGATAAGTAGCATTTCAGGTTGGACCTGGACTTGAATGGTGTATCCCCAAAATTGATACATAATTAACCTAATTTTCATGAAAGCTATAGAATGAAATATATATAGGATATATAGATTATATAAATGCACAAATTATATAAAGTTGGAGGAATGTTAAGTTGATGATGATATGCAAGTATCATGAACAAAATTGTTTTGGAGTGACAGTTTTTTAAGTAGAAATGCCTGTTTTTGGTTGCATGCATAAAATGCCAAAATCGGCAAAATTAGGCTCTTTTGAAATATAAACACTGGGACATGTGATACAACCACAGAGGAGAAAGAAACAGAGCGCGTGCAACCAGTCAAAGTCCCCGTGTATTGCATGATGTAAGTTCTCGCATATTCATGAGGGCCGATTGTTCGATCGTGCCGTGTCTAACAATCACGCCAGCGCTGCGTGCCTTCGCGTATACGCGATATAGAGCGTTGCGTGCTAGCCCGTGAAATTACGCGGTAATTGCGTAGTAGTCTCACCTGTCGCATTTCATGGAACAATCGACCCTCATTATCGGTTGATGCTGAGACTTTGACTGGTTGCACGCGCTCTGTTTCTCCTCTGTGGATATAACAATACACTTTCTTGAAAATGGTTCCTTATAACTGATGCATAAACCAAATTTGTAATGATTTCTGCAACCTTTATCCCCGAGTGTCGGTGTGTGTTTTTTAATCACTCTTAGGAGTTTTGGAAAAAGGCAAAAGTTTGTTTGACCTCGACCATTGCCTGAAATAGGGGAAATTGTTAACGATGATCGTCATTTCAATATTTCATAAGCCACAACGGCTGAGTGAAAACGATACAGTTCTAGAGCCGGATAAAAAAGAAAAATCAACGTTTTTGTCGTAACTTCACCGAAGCAGTCAAAGAAAACTGGGCTGGAGAAATTGACTTTATGCAAAACCCAATCTCGAGCTATAGCCATTTGTAACCACTCTGATAAGTTGATCGCGACAAGATATATCAAACAAAATCGGGTAAATTTTGAGTTGGTTCGACCCATGTGGTGGACACTGTTAGCAGCAAGAAGCATCTGAGTTTGGATCCACTGTTGTATGATACATCCTATGACGTAACTTAAAACAAATATTGTTTGATCACGGTCCGCTTCACCTGATGAGCTATTCATGTTTAGAACACTAGCCGCGGCTATCATCTTAAATATGAAATAGATAAAACCCAGAGCAGCTGTGAAAAGCAAAAGATATTCACTGCTAGTGAACGTGGTCGTCTTGCAATTATTATTTTGGTAAATTTTAAATGTGGCGCCCATACAAGCAACTGTTACAGGTAAAAATACAGCAATTTGAATGCCAAGGTAAATCATGGGCTGTGTTCTGTGTGGTATCGAATAGGCTAGGTATTCAAATGGACCTTGGTTCAGAATGAGATCAGCTATAAGAAAACCTACTGCGATGCAAATGACAAATATGACAAATAAACCTGTTTTGATCTTTTCACTGCTGTAACCACCGTAGCCGTTCGCTCTAGATCCCAACAGACCTTGCTGCTCCGATTCCGTTCCTGTTTTCTGTCCATCTTGCTGATAATTAATCACATAGCCGTATTCGTCAAATCTATCGTATTGAAACCTTCCCGTACCCGTAACCCCATTAACTCCAGCGTTGATAATTTCCTGTTCTTTGCCAATTAGATTCCACAAATGAAACAGGACACCCGTCGAAATGGTCAAGAACTCCATAAAGAATGGTTCTGAAAATATCAAGGCTAAATCAATGGCTTTGAAAAACGGTGATTCGGTGGAGTTGCTAATTAGGGTGCAATTACCAGTCTGATATATCGGGGATATGGGAATGACATCCTGTGCTATAATATCAGGAAGCCTTCGTAGAGTGACAATTAGCCACACCCAGACTTTATCAGCGATCATTAAGGCAATTGAATAGTGAAATAAGCAGGTGTTAGGCAATACCGCACCGTAATATTTGACGAAAAAAATTACCTGGATGACTATATATATCAAATAGATGACCACATTTATGTTTGACATCCAGTTTGCATAATCAGTGTCATGCTCAAAGTATATGGTGCGAATTATGTTAAACGTAAGCCATAGAATGCCTCCAACACAAAAAACAACCATTTTTGAGAAGGGCATTTCATGGCTACTTGCAGCTTCCTCAAAACGTTGTCCTTCGTCCGAAATCTGATCATGATTAATAGAACAGTACACGTGTCTTGCAGAGATATTGTGAGAATTTCTAGAATGTTTTCGTATCAATCTAACCTTACCACTGGCTGTCCAAGTTTTCCATTTCATGATGAAATATAAACATAAAGTGGACATCAGGACAGTACATAATGCACCAATATGTTGTGTTACATTTCGCGCGTTCGTCGAGATCCTGTCAGGTTTGTTCGATGATGAAATCAGAACCGGAACGAAAGCTATTGATACAGCAGCACTTCCAAGGAGAAACAATAGCATAAGAGCAGAATGGTAATTTCCATTACCACCAGTGGTTTGTGTTGTATCCTACAAAATGAAAAAGGGGACAGATAAAACATTGTTGCATACAAGTAAAGCTAATGTTTAGGACCAGTGTATCGAGTGTATCGTTTTGCGTCATGTTGTGTTATTTAAACGTTTCCCGTTTTCCGTTGCTATTTTTTTATTTTAGTTTAGATTTGTTCGGGGCTTTATTAATTCTTCTACTCGACGTTGCGTTGCTGCTGAACATTTTAACGCAGCGACAAGTACTGTTGCGTTTGTTGCAAATGAAAAACACGTACTTATATACGCGTGGTATTATTCACTAATCTTTAAATAAATCGAGAATTCAAGTAATTAACACAAATTTTAATCCACCCATTTCCTTTAGTTGTGTAATTTTTTTTACAGTTTTTAAATGTGAATTAATATTTAAAAAGAAGGATATGAAACGTACCTGCGGTACCTGCTGACGTCGATGTATGGAGTTTTCCCTGTTGGATTCTATGAGGGAGGAATTCATGCTGCTGGATTGTGGTACGTATTGTCAGGTAGAATAATGCTACGCCATACCCTGGTTATATAATGGTTATAATGATGTTGAGAACAAGAACTAAAGTAGATCGAAAAACAGGTGCGTAATTAATTACCTAAGACGCCCTAGAGGATTTTGCAAGCAGGAACTGAAACTGGAATAATATTTCTATAAAGGAAGTGACGCCCAGAAATATTGACATAGCCAATTAATAATTACTGCATAATTGATATACCTAATATGTAAGAAAAACGTTTCTTCGAACACAATATCTGAATTATAAGTAATAATAGATGTTTTGGAATCACGTCAAACATGGTGTCCCTGAAAGAACCGCATTGTCGGAAACGTAATTGTTTAGGTATTTTAACGCCACTACTAAACATAACTAAATAACTGGTGTGGCTGAGAAAAAACCCAGCTATTATACGAGGGGGTATCAAAAAGTTGTTGATACCCCCTCGTATACGTTTTGAATTTTGACAATTGACTATACCATTCTTGAAATATAATTCAACAACTCCTCCTATACCTTTGTACAGGAGCCAACCGTTGTTAAACCGTGATGAATCACTTTTATTGTAGCGTATACGCGAACGCGAGCGAGACTACGCATTACGCGGGAGCGCGTAAAATTCGTCATGTCTGGAACTTTTCTGCGTGCAATTCGTGTGCAAGCTTGCAAGTTGAATCTGAGAGCTGTTGAATTCAGTATTTTCAGGTAGCGGCTAAACATTGCCGTTTTATTCTGTAGGCCCTAGTTTTATTGCTGATATCAACAGAGAAATCATCGAAGTTTTTGTAAAGATGAGTGGCAATGATTAAGTGATATTCCTCGTGAAATAATCGGGAATTATACGATCTTTAGCTTCTTTTCGTTGTTGAAAGGATTCAATCATGCCATCACCGTTGTTCATCACCGTTTAACAACTCGCGTCCTGCGCGTCTGCGTGTTTTTGCTCGGGCAGCTAAAGCTGCCCTCGCGAAGTAAACCACGCAGACGACGCGGCCGCATCGTTGTTAAACGGTGATGAACAACGGTGCAACATGATTGAATCCCTAAGTATTTGACGAAACTTCCTCATTTTCAAACCTTTCCACGGTTTGAAATATCAATCGATGATCTAATACGGAGTACTAATCTCTGCGCACCATAGCGCATGAGGCGTCTATTGTCATTGATATATATTTGACTCGTGGAACGGATTGAAAATGAGAGTAGTTTCGTCAACTTCTTTTCTTTCAAAAACGGAGCGGTTAATTGTCATATTTCAAAAACCATGTGATAGCTGATATATTCCTCAACTACATTGGTTATTTAATTATCTTTGGTTTATGCCTAAAATACCTACACAATTCAGTTCCTACGAGGCAGTTCTTTCAGCGACCTGTAAATTGAAAATTAAACTTATACAATAAAGTACCGGTATTTACTTTTGCTGTTTGCTCTCCATCTAAAGCTTTAGGTAATATGTCTTAAACAATTTACATGAGACAATTCCGAGTCAAATCAAAGCAGCGAGTGAAACGTTACAGTTCTATAACTGGGTTGAAAGGAAAAAAACAACGTCTTTGTGGTAACTTCGCTTTATATGCAATCATTCTTGACAGTACTATGCTTGACTCGTGGATTTGGGGATGGTAACCTCGCCGAAGCATTAATTCCGGGCAGGGCTGACCGTACGTAACTCGTGTATAAGGGAGTAGCGATGGTAGCCTCCCCAAAGCATTCATTCTGGGCAGGGATGACGGTGCCTTGACTAGTGGATTAGGGATTGGCAATGCTAACCTCCCCGAGGTATTCATTCCGGGCAGGGTTGACGGTGCTTGACTCGTGGAATAAGGAGTGGCCATGGTAACCTCGCCGAAACATTCATTCCGAGCAGTATTGACAGTATCTGACTCGTGGATTTGAGAGTGGCGATGGTACCCTCGACGAAGGATTCATTTCGTGCAGGGTTGACGGTACTCGACTCATACATTAGGGAGTGGCGATGGTAACCTCTCCGAAGCATTCATTACGAGCAGGGTTGACCGTACCTGACTCACGGAGTAGGGAGTGGCGATGGTAGCCTCGCCGAAACATTCTTTTCGAGCAGGTTGACGAAACCTGACTCGTCGATTATGGACTGGCGATGGTAGCCTCGCCAAAGCATTCATTCCGAGCAGGGTTGACGTACTTGACCTTTGGATTAGGGAGTGCCGAAATATAGTTACAGGTCCTTAAACAATTGGTCATATATCACCAACGTTTCAGCTTTTAAAAGGTCTTAATAATAATCACATGTACGACGGTTTGGATCAAGTACCGCTCACTGAATAAACTGTTGTCTAAAATACTTCCAACATAACACCTGTTATGAACTGTCAATAATATATTTTAGCACCTAGTGTCCCTTTGCTTAGTGCGCATTAAAATTTCCATTATTTTAATTTTCAAATCATGAGTTAAAACAACAGAGAATAAAAGCAATTCGAATACGCCTTAAACGAAACAATGAGAGTCAATAGTAATTTTTGAAACCAAAACTAAATTTATTAAATAACATGGACTTATCACATCGGTATTATATTACAGGTCAAAGAAAATTTTATTTAATAACCAATTGGTTGTGGTTTTAATCATAACACATAGCACGCAAAAATATGGTTGAGGTTGAGTTAAAAGGAGATATAAGAAGTGTACCATGGTGAGTTTTAAAATCAACACGAGAATTGAAATCACACTTGCACGCAATCATGCGATGTCCAAATACGGCGGCCAGCGTCCGCGTAAATTGTTCGAACGCGTAACACGTCACGTAACGCGGTCATTGTAGAGCGTAATTTTAGCTACGTCACGAGACGCGGTCATTATACTTTTTCAAAGACCTGCATTTGCGTCAGCGTATTTAAATGTTATTATCTGTGATTGGATCGCACTTGCTGCGTATATTAATGAGGTTATTAATAACCTCATTAATAAACGCGATACGTGCGATCCAATTACATTTAGTTATTTGTGAAAACGCGAACGCAAATCGAGGTCATTAATTAGAGGTTAATAACTGCGCATCGGTTATTTGGAGGGCATTGTGAAAAATCTTAACATTTTGCCTTTGGAACCGAGGTCCAAAGCAAAATGTTTAGATTTTTCACAATGCCCGACATATTACAGATGCAAAGTTATTAACCTCATTCATAACCGTCACTTTAATCTCTTCACCTTACAAAATAACACAACATTTTGCTCAAAAGTTTATAAAAATAGGTGATTATAAGTAATAATAGATGTTTTGGAATCACGTCAAACATGGTGCCTTGTACTGTAGGAAGGCCTAGACTGCCAGGGACCAGGAAAACAGTATCGGAGTACTAATCTCTGCGCACCAAGATTTTACATCTTGCCTTTCCAAAAATCGATCAGGCTAAAACATGATGACCAATAACAAAAGTGCGTATCACAATCTGTTCAAATATGGTAGCGCGAAATCCAAATACGGCAGCCAGCGCGCGCGCAGTTTGCAAACGCCGGTCAATTGTGTGCGACATTGGAACAATTACGCATTTTGCGGTCAATTGTGAGATATTAATGACCTCGATTTGCGTTCGCGTTTTTACAAATAACTAAATGTAATTGGATCGCACACATCGCGTTTATTAATGAGGTTATGAATATCTCACAATAGACCTTTTTCTCAGACGTCACCAATCAATCGATATTGGGTCCAGCATTCGCGTCATCAGCACCCAAACGCAAATACTGCGCCGGCGCGCGACTTTGCGCGACTCTAGGCGTCCTGCGCGAGATTGCCAGCTCGCAAAACGCGTTTAGTTCGGCATGGTGTAAAAAGTAAACAAAATTGTGAAACAAAACAAAGATTGATTTTCAAAAAGCATCGCGATTTTCCGTATCCTTTTTATTTTATAGCATCAAAACAAGCTGAAACAAAGGTAACCAGTCAGTTAATGTTTAAATAATTATTTTATGGAAGCTATAAAGTGAAAGATGACAAAACATAGGATAAAATACGCAGTATTTGGTGTTTTCACATCGCGGCACGTGAGGAACGCACGTGTTGTTTGTTTAAATCTGAGACCCCAATATCGATTAAGTGACGTCATCAGAAAAATGTCTATTGACCGCAAAATGCGTAATTGTTCCAATGACGCACACAATTGACCGGCGTTTGCGTGTTGTTGTGCGTCGAACAAACTGCGCGCGCGCTGGCTGCCGTATTTGGATTGCGCGCTACCATATTTGCACGGATTGTGATACGCACTTTTGTTATTGGTCGTCCTGTTTTAGCCTGATCGATTTTTGGAAAGGGAAGATGTAAAAATCATCTATTTTTATCAACTTTTGAGCAAATTTTTGCGTTATTTTGCAAGGTGAAGAGATTAAAGTGACGGTTATGAATGAGGTTAATAACTTTGCATCGGTTAGAAAAATCTATACATTTTGTTTTGGACCTCGGAATATCCCTCGGGGCTACGCCCCTCGGGATATTCCTCGTTTTCAAATGCAAAATGTTTAGATTTGTCACAATGCCCTCCAAATAACCGATGCGCAGTTATTAACCTCTAAATAGTTAATAGCATTATGAATAAATAACATAAACTGTAAAAATGAAATCTACATACTCCAATTTGAGTTTTAACGACTCTAAGAGAATTCGGAAGAACATACGAAGGGGTGGGAGCAATAAAGTGCTCATACATATTTTCTATAGGTTATAAATCTAATATAAATTAGTAAAGGTCATAAGCATGGAGTACATTAGTGTTTTTATAGATCATGCATTATGTTGGACTCGTTAGCAACATTTTTCATAGAAAGCAGACACTTGGAAACTTGCGGGTTAGCACTTTAGTGCCCAAGAATTGCTCTACATATTAAAGATTTTCTAGAAATACTAGAATGGCTCGCCTTTTTGCTTCTTAAAATTAAACCACTGAAAGTTGTGATTTTAGATGTTAGGGTCAATCACTGACCTCTATACATGGATAGCGGGCTCGCACGTAATAATTTAGGATAGTCGCCGATTGAAACCACTGGCTATGGCTTTTTGACCTGACCATTATGGCGATTTGAGCTATTCTTTTTTACGCCGCCTTCGGAAGTGATTTTTTTCTTCAATTTTAACTTTAATTTCAATGTTAATGTATACATTTATATAATATACAGAGTTGGGTGGAGAATTTTGTTACTCATCAGTGAGGTGAAATTTCTTTTGTTCCTTTTACAATATTGCGGCCAGTGGTTTCACTTTTGCGGTTGCCCCCCGCTATCTATGTATAGAGGTCAGTGGGGTCAATATTCAATGGATTCCAAAATGAAATAACAGTGTTTCTAGATGATCTTGGAAACAGGCGGGAAAACTCTGGACAATATAATGCTAACCCACTGTGATTGGATTTACACTGGAATAGGTCCTTACCATACCTCAATTTTATTCTGCACGTAAGAAAATATAAGTCATAAAGAGTGTCACCGCCCACTCACAGCGAATTTTGATTACACGTCAAGTGAAAGCTATCTTACGGTAACAGGGAACCATTAATCTTGTTCCTTAAATGTTGCACCTAAATACAGCCCAGGTCTACAGCAGGACAGTTCATGTCAATTGAATCATACCCTGTAATGTCAGATGCAAAAGCAAAATCACCCTATGTACCATTTTCTAATGTCATTATTAGCGGAATGAAAACTGTAGAGTTCAAATGCCGGATAAAAAAGAATCCGCGCTGTGGTGCTTACCTCACCGAAACAGTCATTTAAAACAGTGTGGAAGGTGGTTTTGTGTTTAAGCAGTTCACGAGATATAAAGATTTGCAACTATTGCGATATCTTGATTACAACGAGGTACATCAGCTTAAGGGGGTACTACACCCCTGGCCAATTTTGTCCCTATTTTTGCATTTTTCTCAAAAATTACAGCACATTGGTGACAGGTAAGATATGTACATTATAGGGGCAAGGACTACAACTATTGTACTGAAAATTCAGCAACTCAAAGCAAGTAGTTATTGATTTATTGATCAAATATTGGTTTTCCCTCATTTTTTGACTGTAACTCCACAACGGTTGTCTGTGCTGAAATAAAATTTCCAGTGCAGTAGTTGTAGTCATTGCCCCTATAATATACATATCTTAATTGTCCCAAATGCGGTATCATTTTTGAGAAAAATGCAAAAATAGGCACACAATTGGGCAGGGTGTAGTACCCCCTTAATCATCAACACGTCATTTTTGAGTTAGGTGGAGACCTTTTGCAGGAAGATGCACTTGGGGTGAACTCAAACTTGTATGACACACAATATAAATGTAAAACAATTATCGCTTGGCCACGCTCATCTATAATGGTACTCAGAATAGTGGTCACAGCAATCACACGGAAAATTAACCAAATTAAACTTGTGTAATATATAGTCACTATTCGTAAACATGAGCTCCGGGACATAAGCGTACCAGTACATATTCGTTTAGTAGATCCTGTATTTTGACGCAATATATGCAAATATTAGGGAGTGTTCAGAAATACTTTGGTGGGGGGGGGGGGGCTGGTAAAAAGGGAGGGGGCCAAAAAAGTTTTGGACCTTAAAAGAGGGGGGACCAAAAAGTTTTAGGTGGTAGGAAAGGGGTGGCCAAAACCCAAAATTTTCCCGCGCTTCGCCCGCATTGAGACCATCTATGTCACTTTTAACATGGGCAAGTTTGGGTTTTCAGTGCTTTTGTTTGAAAAAATGATGGCACTTATAGTGTACACATATCTATTAATTAATATAACATTAAAGATGATCAGCAACATGCAACATCTGGGTTGGTCTAACAAATACTGGCACTTTTTATCATAGAATTTTATATCTCTTCAAACATGATTATGTACCAATCTGATCAAAATACAACTAAATCAAGAAAATATTGCAAATACAGTCATTGGATTTCTTTGCACGTAAACTGCACACTTCAGTTTACTATTTCTTATTGTAAAATTATTTTGTACACATAGGGCAGAGTGGGCACAGGCACGTACAGCCTCAGGTGCCACAGTCTTTGGGGGCCAAAACTGATACCTGTGTACATTTGTGTGACCAAATTAATCTAATATTTGACCATTTTAGCTTTTTGCATAAATTAGTTCCAATTTTAACAATATTTGACCATTCAAGCTTCAATATGGCCAAATTTTTGCATAATTGTACTATCATAATAGCCACGGATCCAAAATTCCAAATTATATGCTGATGTGCCTATGAACCTCAAAATAAATCCTTTATTTCATTAATACCTGTAAAATCAGATAAACACCCTGATTTGGGACAAATCTAAATTAAGTATAAAATGAAAATTTCCTTGTGCTTGTATTTCATGCGCAATTCCCCCACCGGGAATGTTTCATACATTTACCTCCCTCAATGACATGTGATGTGACCCAGATACTACACCACTGGAAACAACACTATTAAGAATAATGTTTGTTATACGATAATGGGGGGGGGGGGGGTCAAAAAAGTTTTGGCTGTCAAAAGAGGGGGGTCAAAAAAGTTTAGCGGTCCATCGAGGGGGGGTCAAAACAGTTTTCGAGCGAAAAATTGGAGGAAGACCAGCCCCCCTACCAAAGTATTAATGAACACTCCCTTATCGGCAAAAGGCAGCTGTGTGAATTCCGAAGTTCAGAATCTACTTCGTGCTGTCTGCTAAAGATTTTGAAAAATAAGAAGATCAAGCCAGCATAAGCCTAAATGGATGACATTGACAAAATAAGGTAAATAGGCCTGTTTTTATTTTATCATTCAAATGAACCACACATTCATTCATTCATTCATTCATTAAAGGTTTATTACACAATTGTCATAGCAGTATAAAAACTGAAATGCAACAATTTTACAAAAGTATACACATATAAAATATTAAATTACATAAGTATAAATGCTAAAATACAATGTACATATAAATACAGCAAAAACATGAAAAAAAAAAGCAAATTACATAGTAAAACATCCACACATTCATTTTCACCCATTCATCCCCATGTACACCCCCACACACACCTCTGCATCCCATATCCACTCATAAACTATCACTACCACAAGATCACACCCACTGACCTTACACACCACTTATTCAAACTCTTTCTCTACTCATGCACTAGTGACTACATACTCCTTCTCGGCACACACATACTTTCATAAATGAATTACTTAGCATATTAAGATCATATTAAATGACAAAAAATGAATGAGAGAAACAGAAAATATATTGCACATAATAATGTTTATAAAATTTGGTGGCGATGGGAGTGATAATGCCAATAGCCCTTTAAAAAAATTAAAAAGCTAAAAACTAGGAGTCTTTTTATTCCACATATTGGCCATGTACACCAGAGGGCTTTTCTGACAACGCAATGTTCTACACCTTGGTACCGACAATTGGTCAGAATTTCTTAAAACTCTGCCATGAATGGTGCTCTTCTTTGGCGGTACCCAACTATGGAAACGCTCAGATTTGAAAAGCGAGTTGAAAAACTTCAAACATTGTTGCTCACGTCTCTCATACATGGATGGCAACTTACAAAGCTCAAGTGCCTCATCATAAGTTGTATACTGCTTGCCAACAATGATCCTACATGCTCTCTTCTGGATTCGTTCCAAAGCGGCACTTTCGTTGATGGTCAGACCAGGGTGCCACCCAGGGGCAGCATACTCAGCTAATGGGCGTACGAACCCAGAAAAGATAGTAATAAGATCATATGTTGGCAAGTTGAAGCGTTTGAGAAGTTTAAGCATATACAGTCTACCATTTGCCTTTTTTAGCACTTCAGTAACATGGTTACCCCATTTCAGATCAGAACTTACATGGACACCAAGTATTTTTGCAGCTGAGACAGACTGAAGGGGAACATTAGCAATCATAAGTGGTTGGTCAACTGGGTTGTTTCTCAAGAATGACACTTTCATAGAAGCACACTTTAAAGGGTTAAGCTTCATGTGGTTTTGCACCGCCCAATCCTGGAATTTGTCAAGATGAGTCTGCATGTTAGATGCATCATTACGTGCTCTCGTCTCAACCAAAGTTAAATCATCGACATATTTCAATGTCGTAATGGAATTGTCCATAGCGGCATCATTAACTACGGTGACAAAACCAAGTGGGCCAATGCGTGTGCCTTGAGGCACACCACCTTTCAACTTAACCCAATCACTATTTTGACCACGGTACCTAACACTCTGTTCTCTACCATCAAGAAAACTGGCAATCCATGTCACTACTGTGGGACGTATACCAAGGGATATAAATTTATTGATGAGCACATTGTGGTTTACTAAATCGAAAGCTTTGCTGAAATCAGTGATAACAACCGAGCTCAAGTGACCGGGTTTGTCAGAATTCATGATCAGAGTATCCATTAATTTCACCAGATAATGTGTGGTGGAAACACCTTTGCGGTTCCCGTATTGATTGGGATCTATAGATTTCTCTAAGTCCTCTAACAACCACTTTGCCATAAAACCCTCTGCAACTTTGGCAAAGTGGTCAGTTAGAGAGACTGGTCTCAGTTTATCCCAAGTAGCGGGTTTAGACTTTGGAATCGGGACTACAACAGCTTTAACCATGGAGGTATATAAATAAATGGAGAATGATCGCCAGAATTCTAATCTCCTAAGTGGAGATTATCCCGTTACCTCTATTCAATGAGTCACCAAACTTGAATTGACCAGCCACTTCAGCCAAGCTATTGATCTCCACGATGGTTATGAGCCTCTACCATGGTTCATTGATTGTCACTCCCAAAATTTCCTCATAGGAATTGACCCTACATTGACCCGTACCGGAAGCCTTGTAAAAGAGACTGTATAATGACGTCAGCTAGTCATTATGATGTTCAAAGTCACCAGTTTTGATAGCTTATAGTTTCAATGTATGATTGTACGAAAACCCGAAGAAATTTGGATGTTCTGTTCTCAAGTTATGAAACTGTTTTCTACACTAGTTGTGCCGTAACTTGACAAATATACTTAGTTTTCATGTTCATATATTAAGCTTTTAAGGGGGTCTGAGGGAGTTCAAATATAGTGCAAATGAAAGCAAAACGTTTTTACCTTCCGATTGTGAAAAGATTATGTTGGGCCAATTTGGGCCATTTGAGTTACGAGCGAGCAAAATTTACCGGAAGTACTTCGGAATTCATGCAAAAGTGATGATCAGACAATCTTTTCTAGAGAGAAATTGATAGGCCCTATACGGAATGTATAGGCCCTACATACTTTGTTTAAACAGTTTCTCATAGTTTAGTGTATGATAACCGTGATTTGGGTTGAAGCTTCGGGTCAAATTGATTGAGTGCCATGGCGGATATGTCATATTATTGCTTTTTAAACTTTTAAATCTGTATTGTCATGAAATCGTATAGGCCGCCTAAATCATCATCATTAAACTTCTCATTTTATAATAAATAATTATCAGTATTTAGGCCTAAATGATTATATTAATATTATTAGGGGCTATCATTTTCTTTGGAGGAGGGTTCCAAATATACGGGGGGGGGGGGTCATATCTTTTTGGGGAAAAAAAGTCATAATTCAATTTTTCATGACCAAAATGTAGGAAGTCACAAGATGATAACAGATATAAATTAGGTATTTCTTTTATCAAAAAGACTGATTTCTTGATGCAATTTAACTGAGACTAGTATACCTAAACCTAGGTATAGGCCTACTAGTCTCAGAATTTAAGCACTCAATTTTTGGCGAAAATGAGATTTTGATATCAAAATTTTATGAAACATGAGCACTTTCCAATAAGTATAAACTTCATTTTACCCCATTGAAATCAATGGCCAGTGAAACAGACTTCACAATGTAATCAGCTTAGCATAATCAATATAAACCTGAAAATGCCCATTCAACAATAATGGGTCATAACCAACGTAGTACAAAAGAGGCTTGGCTGGATCATTCTCCATTTATTTATATACCTCCATGCTTTAACTCACAATGACCTGCTTCCACAAAAGGAGCATAAACCCGCCAGGGAATTTTAATAGATACAGTATATTAAACATGACAAAATTCAACAAAAAACAAAAAGAAATTCTGGATGACATGTTGATTTTGAAGAACAGAGCAAGGATTTTTAGCACGATTTTAAAAGGAGAGTAGGTCATTGTGAGCTAAGCCTTCTGATTCATAACCCTCGAATTATTAATATGAAAATTTCACGTTAATATTTGATATGCTACAACAGCTGTGTGGAAACGATAGAGTTCCATCGCTGGATACAAAAGAAAAATCATGATTTTGGTTGTTTTCGCACCAAAACATTTATTCACAAATTGATAGGTGATGCTTGATCTGTGTTGGTTTATGACCGATTCACGAAATATACCAATTATCAACCAAAACGATATGTTGATCGCAGCAATGTTGATCAAGCAGACACGAGTAAATGTTGAGTTCGATTGACCCATCTGGTGGACACTTTGTGCAGCAAGCAGCATTTGAGTTTGGGCCGAAACTTGTACGATACAGGTAAGTGCATAGCACAAATTACAAATCGCTTCCCCACGGTGAGGGTCATCCGAATTGCTCATATTCAAGAAGGTAGCAGCTGCGATCAGCCGTAAAATAAACCAAATGAAATTTGAAGCAGCTGTGACAAACAGAAGGTACTCACTGAAAGTAAGCGTGGTCGTCGATAAGCATGTATTTCTATGGTAAATCTTATGTGTCGACACTAGGCATGCAATAATTGTTGCCAAGAAGGCGGTCATTTGAATTCCGTAAGCAAGCACATACTTTGTGTGATCTGATAAAGAATCCGCAATATGTTCAAATGGGCCTAATTGGTTGAGTATGACAACCGTCATGAATAAGCTTATTGCGATGATAAAAGCAATTACGATAAATAGACCGGATTTGATTTTATCATTCATATGCGATCTTTCGGCAAGATAGTTCGCTCCGGACCCTAACATATCGCTGGCCAAATACGCCAAATCCCTTGGTCCAAGCATGAAGCCTTCATGGTAGGAGCAAGTATCCTTCATGGTAGGACCAAGTATCCTTCAAGGTAGGAGCAAGGAGTGCTTAGCCAATCACATTCAAAATTTACTTCAGCCAAGCCCAAGCAGCCAATCACACGCTTCAGCGTAGTGCTTGACGCTACCATGAAGGATGTGCCTTCACACTTGGACCAAGCCGTCTTGACGCTTGGACCAACCATCCTTCATGCTTGGACCAACCATCCTTCAAGGTAGGAGCAAGCATCCTTCATGGTAGGAGCAAGGAGTGCTTAGCCAATCACATTCAAAATTTACTTCAGCCAAGCCCAAGCAGCCAATCACACGCTTCAGCGTAGTGCTTGACGCTACCATGAAGGATGTGCCTTCACACTTGGACCAAGCCGTCTTGACGCTTGGACCAACCATCCTTCAGGCTTGGACCAACCATCCTTCAAGGTAGGAGCAAGCATCCTTCATGGTAGGAGCAAGGAGTGCTTAGCCAATCACATTCAAAATTTACTTCCGCCAAGCCCAAGCAGCCAATCACACGCTTCAGCGTAGTACTTGACGCTACCATGAAGGATGTGCCTTCACGCTTGGACCAAGCAGTCTTCACGCTTGGACCAACCATCCTTCAAGGTAGGAGCAAGTATATTTGAAGATATGTCGTATTTGGCTAGCATGGCCATATACGACAAAACCCTCTTCACGCTTGGACCAAGCAATCCTACATGGTTGGACCAAGCAATCCTTCATCCTACCATGAAGCGAGTATAGTTTATATTTTGTCAATCGCTATTTTGGCGAGCGACGCCATGCTACTGCCAAGCATATGTCGCCAATCACTTTTGTATGCTTATTTCATCGAAGGCCTAATAGCCAATCACACGCTTCAGCGTATGTGCTTGACACTTCCGCGATACTTACATATATATATTCAATCACAGTCAATCGCTTCGGCCAAGGATGCTTCGTATTACCTTCAAGAGAATGCATAGCTTAATCGCTAAGCTAAGCGAGCGACGGCGCATTCTACTAACAAGCAATATCTAGCCAATGACAGCTTGATGTTTACTACATTGAAGGCCAAACAACGAATCACACGCTTCAGTGTAGTGCTTGATACTTCTGCGATGATTGCCTGCATACTCTAATGAGGACGTCTCCCGGGGTATACATGTTTGCTCAGAGAATTGAAAGGTGTTAATTGTGTTTATGTCCCGGGTTTATGTTGGCTATAAAGTGTAATTTTTATTGTGCAAATTACATAAAAAATGTGATACATGAAAAAAATAATGTAGAGAATATTTAAACAATTAGCAATAATTATTTAAAGTCACATAACGTTAAAACTTACAATGTTTTTAAAATTTGTATTAAATTGTAAAATCTCTCATTAATTTTAATTCTGGATTGTGATGCTATGTATCCGCTTTTGTCTGGTGTTTTATTTTTCTTAATTGCTGTGTTATTATTTTAATCAATTTTTTTTGTGATTCTATGTATTATTTTGTAAAATGCTGGTTATATTTCTTTTAATTTATAGGTCTATTCCTGTAAAGGACGTGCATGGGGGGGGGGGGGGGCTCATTAAAAAATGTTGGTGAGTATATGTTCCCCTGGAATTTTGAGGTGATGACGGCGGACCGGTCAAAGAGTGTTTTTTGGAGCTGCAAACAAGTAAAATGGGGACTTCTGGAGATGCGAATAGTCAAAAGTCAAAAACATGAATTATGAGGAATGAGCAATTTTGGAGTCTTTACAGCTGGTCTTTCAGAGCTCTATTTTGGTCAAATATATAGCCTGATCTTTCGGAGATGCAAAATCCATCTCGTGTTAACTGTTAAGTGTCCCCCCGTGCATACGAGTAAAATTAATTTTAGATTGCTGATATTTAACACTTAATCAATATGCGTGATTTTACTTTATTTTTAGAGTCAATCGTTTAAGAAAACAGTGCACGTGTGTAGACCTATTCATGTGTAGTTTGTTTGTTTTTGTTTAAACGGTCGCTCCATGTGGATATTCATTTCGGTCCTGATGGGACCAGGCTCGAACAACTTGCTCAAGCCAGGCTTTAAGGCCCATTATAAACATGCTACTATTTAGGGATGTGCTGGGATTTAACTTTAATTCTAAAGCGAGTGTAAACTGCGCGTAAAAGTCCAATTATTTCGTGTTATTATTTATATGCTACTTCCACTTTTAACTAATCAATTTCCCTTTATAAGTATGACATTAAATATTGCCTTATTAATTTAAAACCATCCTTCATGCATGGTAGGAGCAAGCAGTATTTAGCCAAGCGCTAGCAGCCAATCACACGCTTCAGCGTAGTGCTAGTCTTCACACTTGGACCAACCTTTTCTTCATGCTTGGACCAACCATCCTTCATGGTAGGACCAAGTATCCTTCAAGGTAGGAGCAAGGAGTGCTTAGCCAATCACAGCCAAGATTTACTTCAGCCAAGCCCAAGCAGCCAATCACACGCTTCAGCGTAGTGCTTGACGCTACCATGAAGGATGTGCCTTCACGCTTGGACCAACCATCCTTCAAGGTAGGAGCAAGCATCCTTCATGGTAGGACCAACCATCCTTCATCCTACCTTCAAGCGAATGCATAGATCAATCGCTATAGCTAGGCGAGCGACGGCGCATTCTACTAACAAGCAATTTCTAGCCAATGACAGCTTGATGTTTACTACATTGAAGGTCAAACAACGAATCACACGCTTCAGCGTAGTGCTTGATACGTTCGCGATGCTTGCGTGCATACCAAGCATCCTTCATGGTTGGACCAACCATCCTTCATCCTACCTTCAAGAGAATGCATAGATCAATCGCTAGCTAGGCGAGCGACGGCGCATTCTACTAACAAGCAATTTCTAGCCAATGACAGCTTGATGTTTACTACATTGAAGGTCAAACAACGAATCACACGCTTCAGCGTAGTGCTTGATACTTCCGCGATGCTTGCGTGCATATCAAGCATCCTTCATGGTTGGACCAACCATCCTTCATCCTACCTTCAAGAGAATGCATAATCGCTAGCTTGGCGAGCGACGGCGCATTCTACTAACAAGCAATTTCTAGCCAATGACAGCTTGATGCTTACTACATTGAAGGTCAAACAACGAATCACACGCTTCAGCGTAGTGCTTGATACGTTCGCGATGCTTGCGTGCATACTCTAATGATGGCGTCTCCCGGGGTATACATGTTTGCTCAGAGAATTAAAGGGTGTTAATTGTGTTTATGTCCCAGGTATAATGATGGCGATATTAAATGTTTATTAAAATTTTTATTAAAACATTATTGTGCAAAATACATAAAAAATGTGATATGTGAATATAATGTAGAGAATATTTAAACAATGTAAATATTATTAAAAGTCACATAACGTTAAAACTTACAATGTTAAAAAGCGTAAAAAGCCTGAGAATTTTGGACTTTTTGTATATTTTTCCAAATTTGGGGGTGGGGGCGTCGCACCCCCGCCCTTGTGTAGGGCCTACGGGCCTGCGTCCTATAAACGAAACTAGTTTCGTTTTGGGAGGGGGTAAAAATACTCGAGTACGTTTGTACAAAAACATCGGTCTGAAGAATGCGTCATTAACATAGGCCTAATGTCAAAATTTTCAACATTTCATTTATTAATTACGTTTCTGGCAGGGAGGGAGGGGGTCGGCTGAGAAACGAAACTAGTTACGTTTAAATGACGTCGTCGATCTTTTTGTTTGGTCCCTAAGCATATAATAGGCATATATTTGTTGTAAATTAAGTATCAGTATTTGGTACCGGTAGGCCTACATGTATAGGCCTATAATTGGGTTTAGGATTTGTTGAATCAATTTTTCTTATAACATCCGAAATTCTGACTTAGATCAATTGATTTATTTTTGTGAGTTATTTTCAAACATTACATTGTTTTTGTTGCTTGAGACATCTGTTTTGTGTGTGTGTGTAAATGTATCTGTATTGAGCGTAATTCTTAATTCTATAATTAGCCTACAATATTTGCCTTTTGTTACATCTCCGCCATCTTTTTTAAAATTCTATTTTGCCGTTTTGTTAAATTTGGTTGCATCACAGATCCTGGAATCTGGGATCCGTGCTTGCATGTATTTTTATAAATATGATGGAAATAAATGAAATATGTAGGCCTATCCTATGGATATATGTATGTTGCATTGCTATGCTCCGCTTTATATCCCGGCTTTATATAAATTTTGTATTGTAGGCCCTACGTCCCATTTCACTCTGTAGTGTAATTCCATCACTAGTTTCCTAAGGCCGTGTAAAATTAATATTTTGGTTCTCGTCCCTCCCTCCTCAATTTCTGGGATTTGTCAGATTTTTTTTTTTTATTTTTTTAGATTTTTTCAATTTTTTTAGACTTTGGAATGATTTATGAAATCTTCATACATATAAATAAGTTTATTAGAGAACAAGCATCACTTCCAAGTCTTTTTGTGGTACTCTAGGGGGTTTATCCCTCAGAATCTCACATTTGAAAAAAAAAAAAAAAAAAGGGCCTCATCGTTTCCTCGAGCACTGTTGGAGAAGACCGAAAACTACTGACAATGCTAATTTTACAAAAAAAAAAAAAAAAAAAATAAACACCTCCCTCCCTCATCAATTCATGAAAATCCTCTGGACGAGAACCAAAACATTAATTTTATACGGCCTAATCTACCGCGGTAGATATTGCAGTCATCGTAAATCACTCAGTCGCTAGCTGAGACTATTGTCGCTAGCTTGGCGAGCGACCGTCCTTCATGCTCAAAATGCCTTTCTTTATAGAACTCTTTATACTGTAAATTTTTAGAACATCCAATCACAAGCTTCACCGTAGTACTAGATACATTCGCGATGTTAACGTATAGGCATGCATATCATGAGTCGAGCGAGCCCGGGAGATGGGAACTGCATGGGGATAGTTTTATACTCAGTGCAACCAGGGGATGTGAGAGTCACGTCCCTGCTGCAACTTCTGTGACTGTTGTCTTGACACCGGATTTGGGTCCAGTTTGTTTTATAATATTATTAAATATCGGCAATTACGACTAAGTATGACAACCAAACGAAGCTCAACGATGACTTTAAGTCTTATTTTATAAGATGAACTTTAAGAATATTGCACGATACACGGCGAGGTGGCCCAATCTCAATCTTGTGATTTTGTTTAATTGGACATTGTTGGAGTACACGGAGCGGAGCTTCTGACTAAATTCCTTCCTCACCATACACATAAGAAGATTAAGTGCAACTCGTATTTACGGAGGTAGGCCTATGAGTACCACGGGTTAGGTGAGTCTTTTTTAGTTCTTTTACTACATATATCATGACTAGCATACTCAAGTACACGCATGATGATGATAAATCTGCAAGAACTAGGGCCTACAAAGTACAAGCCCTGCATATAGGCCCTACAGCAATTTTAATGGTGTACAACATGTACACTACTACATGTACAGAATGCAGCATAATAGCCACTCAGAAGATGCAAGGAAGAGAAGGTTGTTCCAGCTCATATCATCATGATCATATCACTGAAATTAATATTTTGTTCGGGGCAGAGGGAGACACTCATGCACTTCAATATTAAAGGGCATTTCGTGATCCACAGCCTCATCCCCCACTTTTCCCAAAAAAAAGTTGAGATTTTTACACCACTGGATACCTCTGGCTACATAATGTTTATGTACCAAATATTTCTTGCAGATTAATTCGTTTAGCAAAAATATCACCAAATTTGAATTCTATCGAGCAGTGTAATACACATAATCATGCATAAGGCTAATGAAAGTTGACTCCCAGTTTCCCGTTACCCGACTCCGGTCAGAAAAAAATGCCGATCAAATATTTCATTATTTTCCATTATTTCATTATTTCACATTTTTCAAGTTTTTAAGAAAAAAGGATAGTTTTAATGTCATCTTTCACGTCCGACACGTATTTTAAGCACTTTTACGCCGACCCTGACCGGCCCGAATAGTCTTTGCAAACGCTGGGTTAAACTACGTGGTAAAATGGCGATATCGTAGGGCGCATTTACTGGAGACTAGGAATTCCCTGCATCTAAGTTTCTCCTACCACTAAATGGATAGACCGAACACAGAGAGGCAGCCAAGTTCGCGGGAACCAGCGTATGAACAAATATGAAAGCATTTCTACCGTGCACTATGTAGCGCGCTATATATAGACAACATCAAAATAAATAAAATAAACAAAATTTGAAGTCAAATTTATTCTGCTTTTCTTACAAATATTTATGTATTTTTGTGATTGGCTAAGCACTGCTTGCTCCTACCATGAAGGATGGTCGGTCCAAGCATGAAGAAAAGGTTGGTCCAAGTGTGAAGACTGCTTGGTCCAAGTTATGAAGGTATATCCTTCATGGTAGTGTCAAGCACTACGCTGAAGCGTGTGATTGGCTGCTAGCGCTTGGCTGAAGTAAATTTTGGATGTGATTGGCTGAATACTGCTTGCTCCATGAAGGATGGTTTTAAATTAATAAGGCAATATTTAATATAATACTTATAAAGGGAAATTGATTGGTTAAAAGTGGAAGTAGCGTAAAATAAAGTAAAATCACGCATATTGATTTTGTGTTTAATATCAGCAATCTAAAATAATTACTTTACTCGTATACAGGGGGGGGGGGGCACTTAACACAAATGAACATACGGGTATGTTCCCACCGGAATGCTTTTTTTAAAATTTTGCATCTCCGAAAGACCAGCCTATATATTTGACCAAAATAGAGCTCCGAAAGACCATTGATTTTGATAATTTCAGCTTTAAATACTCCAAAATTGCTCATTCCTCGTTATTCATGTTTTTTCAGGCGAAAAAAGACCCTTGCTTTTGACTATTCGCAGCTCTAGAAGTCCCCATTTTACTTGTTCGCAGCTCCAAAAGACACACTGTGACCGGTACACCGTCACCACCTCAAAATTCCAGGCGAACATATACCCAGCAACATTTTTCATGAGCCCCCCCCTCCCGGATGCACGTGCTGTACAGGAATAGACCTATAAATTAAAAGGAATATCACCAGCATTTTAGGAAATAATACATAGAATCACAAAAATATTGATTAAATAAATAACACCAGCAATTAAAGAAATAAAACACCAGACAAAATCCGATACATAGCATCACAATCCAGAATGATAATGAGAGATTTTAAAATTCAATACAAATTTAAAAAACATTATATGTTTTAACGTGATGTAACTTTTAATAATTATAAATTGTTCAAATATTCTCTACATTATATTTATATATCACATTTTTTATGTATTTTGCACAATAATGTTTTTATAAAAATTTTAATAAACATTTCACTATCCACTTAATATCGCCATCATTATACCCGGGACATAAACACAATTAACACCCTTGAATTCTCTGAGCAAACATGTATACCCGGCCCGGGAGACGCCATCATTAGAGTATGCACGCAAGCATCGCAGAAGTATCAAGTCCTACGCTGAAGCGTGTGATTCGTTGTTTGACCTTCAATGTAGTAAGCATCAAGCTGTCATTGGCTGGAAATTGCTTGTTAGTAGAATGCGCTGTCGCTCGCCTAGCTAGCGATTGATCTATGCATTCTCTTGAAGGTAGGATGAAGAATGGTTGGTCCAACCATGAAGGATGCTTGGTATGCACGCAGGCATCGCGAAAGTATCAAGCACTACGCTGAAGCGTGTGATTCGTTGTTTGACCTTCAATGTAGTAAACATCAAGCTGTCATTGGCTAGAAATTGCTTGTTAGTAGAATGCGCCGTCGCTCGCCTGGCTAGCGATTGATCTATGCATTCTCTTGAAGGTAGGATGACGGATGGTTGCTCCTACCTTGAAGGATGCTTGGTCCAAGCGTGAAGGCACATCCTTCATGGTTTATTTATTTATTTATTTATTTATTAAAACTTCTTTTGCCTGGGTAACAAAACTCAGTGTAAACACTGTTTTTCAGTTTGGCCCAGGGGTCAAACGTAACACATCAAAAAATAAACAATACATTTTAAAATACATTACAAAGCATATATCAGATTGCACAATTTAACCAAATTAGGAATACACTCAAAAACTAGACCAGCTAGGCATAGAATTTACATACAAACAACAATGATATATAAAAACAGTGATATTGCACTATAGGACATCCGAGGTGTAATTTACTTAGGACTTACAAGCATATTTAAAATAACCAACTGTAGCTGGCAAAGGATTTTTTGCTCTGGTGGGGAGAAGGTTAAAGGACTGTACACCTCTGGAGGAGAATTTCCTTTTGGCAGAGGCACTGCGGTTTGTTGGAGGGACAAGATTACCTTGGGATGCGGACCTAGTGGAGTGGCCATGACTATTACTAACTGTGGAAAAGATGTTACATAAAGGCAGTGGGAGGATGTTGCTAAGGCTCTTATAGACCATGATGTTAAGGTGGATATTGCGACGATCGTCAAGTTTGTCCCACTTCAAGGTGTTAAGAAGAACATCAGTGGGGTATCTGCGTGGGAGACCAAGGATTATTTTGCCAGCAGTATTTTGCAACCTGTCAAGCGTTTTCAGTAAGGTCTTACCAGCATTTCCCCACACTGAGTCGCAGTAGTCCATGTGAGGTAAAATAAGAGCTTTATACAAGAGATTGAGGTTTTTTTGAGGTAAAACCTTTCTGAGTCTGCGCAGCAGACCATTACGTTTAGAAACAGTTTTACAGATTTTGTTGATTTGCTCATTCCAGTTTAGGGCTGGATCCAGCCAAACACCCAGATATTTGAATTTATACACATTATCAATTAAAGCATTATTTATATACACCTTCAAATCATCATTTTTACGAGACATTTTTTGTTGAGTGCATAGAAGCATAGCCTTGGTCTTTTTTACATTGAGGGTGAGATAATTTTTGTTAAGCCACTTAGCAACCTTACTGATTTCTGTATTCATTCTGTCATTGATGTCACTGACAGACTTACCCGTAACAAAAATAGCTGTGTCATCAGCATATAAGGTGACTTTAGATTTAGTGTCAGTGACAACATTGGCAAGGTTATTAATGTACAGCGTAAAAAGAAGGGGCCCAAGGATTGATCCTTGGGGACACCAAACTTGACTGCTGCTGGACTTGACACATTATCACCTATTTTAGTAACCTGTTGACGATCAGAAAGGTAAGATTCAAACCATCTGAGTTCATGGCCATGCACACCAAAACTCTGGAGTTTGTGAAGAAGGACTTTGTGGTGCACGGTATCGAAAGCCTTCTTCAGATCTAAAAAGATGACGCCCGTATAAAGCCCAGAGTTGAAGTTGTCGAGCAAATAATCTGTGACCTCCAGAAGGCAAGTTTGGGTAGAATGCATGGCCCTGAACCCTGATTGGTTTGAAGACAATAGATTTTTATCAGAGACATATTTGTAAACTTGGCCATGAACCAATTTTTCAAAAACTTTCATGCAGGAAGGGATCACCGAAATGGGTCTATAATTACTGGTGTCGAGATGATCCCCTTCCTTAAAAATAGGGGAGACTCTACTCTTTTTCCAGGCTGAGGGGACAACACCAGAGGAAAGACTGATATTCATGATGTAGGCCAAAGGTCTACATAGCTGCGCAAAACCAAACTTGAGGAGCTTTGGGCTGATGTTATCCAAGCCAGTAGCCTTTTTACCATTGATATCCTTGAGGAGCTCAAGGACATCATCCTCATTAATTTTGGTGAAGCAAAATTCCCCTGGTGTTGTCTCCTCAGGATGATTGTGGTCCAAATCAGCAGATGTGAAAGCCTTCGCCAAGTTTTCTCCTATAGTAGAAAAGAAAATATTAAAAGTGTCAGCAATTTGATTCCCATCATTACAAATACCATCCCCAACCCTAATACTATTAATGGTATCAGATTTAGAACCTGGGAGAACAGATTTTATTGTTTTCCAGAGTTTGTGTGAATCTGAGCCAGCATCGTTTATTGACGTTTCAATGTACTCCCGCTTAAGCCTGGAAGCAAGGTTGTTTGTTTTGTTTCTGAGCTTTCTATACTCAGCCCAATCAACATCAGAAGAGGATTTTTGGCACGAGATCTGGATCGCACCAGATCTATTCTGCATGCAAGATACTCATCACTAATCCACTTCGGTGGATTATTAGGGATTTTGATCCGTTTAAAAGGTGCATGAGCATCGCAGATGGGAGTGAATAGGCTCTCAAAAACATTCCAGGCTAAGTCAGGGTCATTAGAAACCTCAATAGAACTCAATGGTAGCGTCAAGCACTACGCTGAAGCGTGTGATTGGCTGCTTGGGCTTGGCTGAAGTAAATTTTGAATGTGATTGGCTAAGCACTCCTTGCTCCTACCATGAAGGATGCTTGCTCCTACCTTGAAGGATGGTTGGTCCAAGCATGAAGGATGGTTGGTCCAAGCGTCAAGACGGCTTGGTCCAAGTGTGAAGGCACATCCTTCATGGTAGCGTCAAGCACTACGCTGAAGCGTGTGATTGGCTGCTTGGGCTTGGCTGAAGTAAATTTTGAATGTGATTGGCTAAGCACTCCTTGCTCCTACCATGAAGGATGCTTGCTCCTACCTTGAAGGATGGTTGGTCCAAGCCTGAAGGATGGTTGGTCCAAGCGTCAAGACGGCTTGGTCCAAGTGTGAAGGCACATCCTTCATGGTAGCGTCAAGCACTACGCTGAAGCGTGTGATTGGCTGCTTGGGCTTGGCTGAAGTAAATTTTGAATGTGATTGGCTAAGCACTCCTTGCTCCTACCATGAAGGATGCTTGCTCCTACCTTGAAGGATGGTTGGTCCAAGCCTGAAGGATGGTTGGTCCAAGCGTCAAGACGGCTTGGTCCAAGTGTGAAGGCACATCCTTCATGGTAGCGTCAAGCACTACGCTGAAGCGTGTGATTGGCTGCTTGGGCTTGGCTGAAGTAAATTTTGAATGTGATTGGCTAAGCACTCCTTGCTCCTACCTTGAAGGATACTTGGTCCTACCATGAAGGATGCTTGCTCCTACCATGAAGGCTTCATGCTTGGACCAAGGGATTTGGCGTATTTGGCCAGCGATACTAACAGGCCATGTTGCTGTGACTCGGCGGTGTTACAGCTATAGTGCTTTGTTACCTCTTGACGTTCCTCGGAATCGATTACATAGCCATAGTCATAATATAGTTCACGTGGGTGTCTCTCTGCCCTATCTGAAGTCCCGTTACCTTCCACGCTTGGTATGTTAATGTCCTTCCCGATGAAATTCCACAAATGGAGTAGCGCACCCATGACAATGGTTAAGGACTCCAGGAAGAATGGCTGTAAAAATACCAGACTAGCTTCGATGACTTTCTGGAATGTTGATTCAGTAAAGTTGCCATCGTTTTTGCTAACTTTGCTGGTATAATTGATCGGATACACTGGTGATATTGGTAGTGAGATATCATCTTCAGATGAAAGCACAGCAATGTTGTTCAGAGTTTGTGTTAGCCACAACCATACTTTATCAGCGACCATCAATCCAACAGAATAATGAAATAGGGAATTGTTAGGAAGAACTGCACCGTTATATTTGACAAGAAAAATGACTTGAATGACTATTGACACCATGTAAGTCAACTCATCTACGATCGGAACCCAATTTAAATTAACAGTATCGTCCTCAAAGCTCGCGACGTATATTACTCTACACGCAAGAAACAAAAGAGCTCCGACACCGAAAACGACCATTTGCAAGAGAGACATTTCATAATAATTTTCCGCTTGCTCTTTTTTTGTTTGATCGTCTGAAATCTGGTCGTGATCAGTAGCATTGCAGACAAATCCTCCAGAAGAAGGAGAGTTGCGATATTGTCTTTTCATAAATGTAACTTTACCACTGGATTGCCAAGTATTCTTTTTCAAGATGAAATACAAACACAATGCAGACATAATGACAGAACAAATTGCATGAGCTGGTTGTGTCACGTTTTGAGCAGTCGTTAGGATCTTAGTAGGTTTGTCGTTCGACGAAGAAATCAAAACAGGGGCGAAAGCTAATGCCACTGCAGCACTACCAAGGAAAAATACCAGCATAAGAGCGGAATGGTAATTGCCATTGCCACGGTTTGACCGTGTTCTTTCCTATATAGAGAGAAAGAGAGTGAAAAGAACAGTGAAATGAAGATAGCGCCAGACTTGCTATGATTTTACATAATTAAAGTACATTAACATGCTAACAACTGACGATCGTTATTTCAAATAATTAGCCTATGGCTAAAGAAAATATTATATAACAAAAAACAAAAAAATTACTGACGGGCTCCACACGGCCCGCGGGCAGTAGGTTGCTCATGCATGATGTTCAGCGTCAATTATCGAATTCTTGAATGTCATCTGTTGTTTTGTTTTGGATGGTGACATTCAGCCCCACTCTCAAAGCAATCGTTTTGATATGAGAGCCATGAATGTACATTAAATACCAAATACGTAGTGTTTATAAGAACAGGTATTAAGTTCTAAATTCTTCTAAACAAATCCAAAATTTGATGTTACGTACCTCGATCAATGATAGTTTCGTGCTAACACTTAGCATTTTCTCAAATTGAATTGGAGCTGACGTTGGTGAAGCTTTTTATAGGACTTGACCATTAAAATATGTGTGGAAGAAAGTAGTTCCCTTGGTCTCTTGTGTATTTTGGCCCCCTCTTCCTTATCCAGATGGCTTCCTTGATAAATCTCTTCTGATTTCTGCCAACCGATAACATGGTTTTCAGAGACATGATCAGTTTTTGCCGATTTGTTATCCTCCCCTGTAATGGAGGCGGCCTGTCTCTGGGACTGTGTGGAGGCTCCCGCCGTACACGTTGGGAGAGCCATTCTTTATACCAAATTCGACAAATTGCATTTCTCGACACATTTATCGTGAAAAAGTAAGATGGATCCATCAAGAGGAGCCAAAACACTCAACAGAGACTAAGGAAACTACTTTCTTCCGCACATATAATATAACCAAGTCCTAAAACAAACAGCGCCACCAATGTCAGCTCCATCAGGAAATAGCCGTCGAGATGCAGCGATTGGTCATTCAGTGTTAGACGAAACTGTCATTGATCGAGGTATGTAACATTAAATTTTGGATGTGTTAAGAAGAATTTTGAAATTAATATTTCATTGACAACCCTGATGAACTTATTTGCGGAACAAACAGTACAGGCATGTTTTTATTATTAAGATAATAAGTAGGTAGAAGGCCTTTCATAAAAACAAAAAGGTTAAAAAGGATACGTCGTGAGAGTAAATAGGGTGTCAAGCTTCGTCAGATGTAACTCCTGAAGAAGTCCGAGTCACACCTAAAAGAAAGCTCTACAACCGTTATAATCCCACGGCACAGCTACTTTTTTCAAATCCCTCATAGTTCTACGATTGATTAAACGGTCAAGATAGTAAGGTTATTTCTTCAAATTACCTCAATTTTTGGGCTTATTAACGGATTATCCCTAGTAGAACAAAAAACAAAAAACAAAAAACGCAATAAACTTGCCTGCTGCATCCCACGTCGCAAATTCATCGAGTCCATCCTATCCAGCATGTTAACCAGTTGTGTCGGCATAACATTTCACACGCTCCTCAAATCAGCTACCGTGTCCTACTTATCGAAACCCAGAGCTGAGTAAATAGCAGGTAGCAAAACTAGGATCTCATTATTCCCATCCTCCCGGACACAGTTCGTTTGTCCTCAATATGTTAATACATTCGTTTAATGACCTTGGAATGCACTGGGTATAGAAACTCATATAAATGTCAGACCATTTTGGTTCCTACTGTAATAATTTATGTTAATATGGTTAACAGTTTTACTTTCCCATTCGATTTACATACTAAAGTCTATAGGTTTGACGCTACAAATTTCTTTTGAAAAAACCCCGATAGCTACATGTGTAGAAATATCACCTCATAGGTATTGGAATTGTGACGTAAGCATCTATAATTGGGTCGTTTTACACTATATCTCAAATCCTGTTAAACATCGTCCATCCAGCTGGAATCTTTGACGTGGTTATCATATTAAAAAAATATAGCTGCAAAATGTTACATAAAGTTAAGACAATGTTTCCCCCCTCCCCTAATTGGATACATTGCTAAGGAATTCCCAGAAATCTTCAACATTTTCAGACTGTTTTGGATGAAAATTATTTGATTTCAAATTTTGGTTTTGATTTGGTTTTCAAATAGGACACCATTATAATCCGACTTTTCAATCACTTTCTCTGCAAAATAATGTTTGAAAAAGACTTTGAGAAATATTTTTTGAATAAATATGTGACTTGTTGAAATTTGTCACCTGTCAAGCCTTATATCATATAGTTTTAGAAACAAATTCATCATTTTGAAACAAGGTGTGTTGGTGAGCAATCTGATTTTAGACTTGTGTCCTAGACTATTGAAAGTTTGTACCTGTCCCCATCTTTGTTGAGAAATGACTGGTTAACTTTGATTTGCATTGAATCCTGGACGCCTTGGTTAAACCTCTGCCCAATATCTTGACCTTGTCTAAGTATACAAAATGTCCAGGTGACTAAATGTGGATGTGGGTTGAAACTTGAATTTTAAGGAGCGTTCTGACTCACCTATGTAAGCTTCCTTACACTGGCCGGATGTAGTTTGGCCGTGGCAGGGGAGTATATATAGGACCAGTAGATGTCCGTTTTGTCTGTCTTGCCCTTTGGAAACACAATAATTTGTCTCCGGTGTTGCTCTAAAAGTCCGTATGTGATACACTAACATATACACACGGCCTGCTCAGAGGTTCCTTGAATAAGATAGCACTACATATTTTTGAGGGGTGTGTAGTAGAGTCTGTCGAAGGCAACTTGGCTGTTGAAGGCTGCGTTGCCTTTTCTATTATTTGGAATAGCTACAATAATTATCAACCTTGACATAGAGTCTGGATCACCCCGAGTTTATGATCATTGGATGATTGGATGCAAAGTAGAGATATCTGATCTTGTGATAGATTTGGACAAAATAAATCATCGCTTTGTAATATTCTTCTTTTTGTTTTCTTTCTTATTATGATTTCTAAGCAAGTCTTAACGTTACAGGTTAAAGACCACTAATAGGCCTGGGCGATACATTGAAATACGATGAGGAACTATTTTGTTTTCATGGCATTCGAAAAAGACTGCATTAAAATCGCTGAAATTGATCAAGTTATATAGCCAAAAAGTACTTTTTAGAGTTTGATGCTTCAAAATGGTACATTTTCTCTCATTATATGACATTTTGATGTAATAGTACCAAAATTCATACGTACGGCTTCGGTTTTTAGTAAATAGTCGCCCTATCATATTGTAACTTTCAGCTTCGAGGGCGCACTGTCATTTTAAGGTATTTACGGTTCAGTGCGTTAAAACAAGAAAAGTCTCAGGTCAACCTATGTTGAATTTTTGATCATTTGGCATCTAAATCATATAGTTTCACCTGATATTGGTGGCATTAAACTGTGAGAGTTCTGAATATGAGAAAATTCCACCCGAAATTAGGCATTTTCTCATTGAAACACGTGTAATACATAATTAGTGGTATTTAACCTATAGAAACACTGAATTCTATGGATCTGATATTCGTCATGGAGACTTTTCTAGCTATTTTTTGCTTACATTTCTCAATATTTAATTGTATTTGCCCTGGCAAGAAAACGTGCATCTTCTTCGACTACTAAGGTATGTTTTTAGAACCCGTTGAGGTAGTAACGGGTTGAAGGGGGGACTTGTGGCATTAGTATTGGGTTTACGGCTAGTTTCTGTGATTTCAGGGCTTCTAAATTCAACAAGCCTAAATCGGAACACTAACCCTAAATCAATCTTAATCTGATCTGATCGTGCTAGGACAGGCTACAGATACGAATCTCCAGATATAGTCCTAGGTTGAAGCAAAAACAGCGAAACAGTCATCATACAGGGTGTCCGAAAATCATTGATATTTTACTCGTCATGCTGTTTTCCAGAAATTTTCTTGTTAAAACATGTATTGCAAATGTCAATGTTTACATTCATGGCATTTACCCGAGATTGGAGCACCTTTGTGCTTATATAGGTTAAAGACCACTAATAGGCCTGGGCGATACATTGAAATACGATGAGGAACTATTTGTTTTCATGGCATTCGAAAAGACTGCATTAAAATCGCTGAAATTGATCAAGTTATATAGCCAAAAAGTACTTTTTAGAGTTTGATGCTTCAAAATGGTACATTTTCTCTCATTATATGACATTTTTGATGTAATAGTACCAAAATTCATACGCACGGCTTCGGTTTTTAGTAAATAGTCGCCCTATCATATTGTAACTTTCAGCTTCGAGGGCGCACTGTCATTTTAAGGTATTTACGGTTCAGTGCGTTAAAACAAGAAAAGTCTCAGGTCAACCTATGTTGAATTTTTGATCATTTGGCATCTAAATCATATAGTTTCACCTGATATTGGTGGCATTGAACTGTGAGAGTTCTGAATATGAGAAAATTCCACCCGAAATTAGGCATTTTCCCATTGAAACACGTGTAATACATAATTAGTGGTATTTAACCTATAGAAACACTGAATTCTATGGATCTGATATTCGTCATGGAGACTTTTCTAGCTATTTTTTGCTTACATTTCTCAATATTTAATTGTATTTGCCCTGGCAAGAAAACGTGCATCTTCTTCGACTACTAAGGTATGTTTTTAGAACCCGTTGAGGTAGTAACGGGTTGAAGGGGGGGCTTGTGGCATTAGTATTGGGTTTACGGCTAGTTTCTGTGATTTCAGGGCTTCTAAATTCAACAACCTTCGCTTGCCTGCGTATACATATAGAAAGCTTAATGATGATGAAAAATCAATGTTGATGATCATATAGACATGCCACTTTGTTAATTAGACCCACATGCACATTTTGTTGGTGATTTCCTTGCCCTAAATAACGTACATAGGCCTATACGTGTAAATACAGTATAGGCCTAGGCTAGGCATTTTGCTTAAGCTTTAAGGCGCATGTAAGGCCCATAGTCACGTGTAAAATAAAACCTAGTCTTTGTGTACACGTAGTCTATGGGCCTCTACAGCATCCTGTGTGGCCTCACTCTATCCTAACTCAAGCCGGAACCCTAACTTGATCTATAACTCTATTTTAAACCCATATCTAATCCTCGGACCTAGCCGTATCTCTATCCCTATCCATGAGCCCAGCCCTATAAAAACCCTATTCCTAATGCGAACCTGACCCTAATCAACATTTCTAACACTAAACAGCAAGCCTAAATCGGAGCACTAACCCTAAATCAATCTTAATCTGATCTGATCGTGCTAGGACAGGCTACAGATACGAATCTCCAGATATAGTCCTAGGTTGAAGCAAAAACAGCGAAACAGTCATCATACAGGGTGTCCGAAAATCATTGATATTTTACTCGTCATGCTGTTTTCCAGAAATTTTCTTGTTAAAACATGTATTGCAAATGTCAATGTTTACATTCATGGCATTTTACCGAGATTGGAGCACCTTTGTGCTTATATAGAAACACTGAATTCTATGGATCTGATATTCGTCATGGAGACTTTTCTAGCTATTTTTTGCTTACATTTCTCAATATTTAACTGTATTTGCCCTGGCAAGAAAACGTGCATCTTCTTCGACTACTAAGGTATGTTTTTAGAACCCGTTGAGGTAGTAACGGGTTGAAGGGGGGGACTTGTGGCATTAGTATTGGGTTTACGGCTAGTTTCTGTGATTTCAGGGCTTCTAAATTCAACAACCTTCGCTTGCCTGCGTATACATATAGAAAGCTTAATGATGATGAAAAATCAATGTTGATGATCATATAGACATGCCACTTTGTTGATTAGACCCACATGCACATTTTGTTGGTGATTTCCTTGCCCTAAATAACGTACATAGGCCTATACGTGTAAATACAGTATAGGCCTAGGCTAGGCATTTTGCTTAAGCTTTAAGGCGCATGTAAGGCCTATAGTTACGTGTAAAATAAAACCTAGTCTTTGTGTACACGTAGTCTATGGGCCTCTACAGCATCCTGTGTGGCCTCACTCTATCCTAACTCAAGCCGGAACCCTAACTTGATCTATAACTCTATTTTAAACCCATATCTAATCCTCGGACCTAGCCGTATCTCTATCCCTATCCATGAGCCCAGCCCTATAAAAACCCTATTCCTAATGAGAACCTGACCCTAATCAACAATTCTAACACTAAACAGCAAGCCTAAATCGGAACACTAACCCTAAATCAATCTTAATCTGATCTGATCGTGCTAGGACAGGCTACAGATACGAATCTCCAGATATAGTCCTAGGTTGAAGCAAAAACAGCGAAACAGTCATCATACAGGGTGTCCGAAAATCATTGATATTTTACTCGTCATGCTGTTTTCCAGAAATTTTCTTGTTAAAACATGTATTGCAAATGTCAATGTTTACATTCATGGCATTTACCCGAGATTGGAGCACCTTTGTGCTTATATAGTATTTTATTGAACATTAGCGTGTGGCAAAAACACTTTTCTTCGAATCAATTTAGAACTCTCGGAAACTTTTACTGGGGCATATAATTTATTAATTATTACTATGTTTAATAATCAACTTTTCCAAGGTTGCTCCTACTGATTTCACTCTATGGTTATATAAAAATAACTGCTCGGATCTTATTAATACTGTTTTAGCCCAATAGTAATACACACCCTAGTAGAACTCTCTGGAAGTTGTCAAGTCGATCTGAGAAAATATTTGGCAAACCGTTTTGAAACATTTCTAAAAATATGCGGCCATTTAGTCTAATTTTGATAATTGTGTTAATGGATTTTGGCAAGTGTTTGGCATTTTGTTTGTACGGAGGCGGCAAACAGTCGATGAAAGTGTGTTTTACAATGGTTACTTCTTTGAGGGTATGAATGGTGACAAAGATAATAAAAATAAAGTGATATTTTAGTGTACGTATTTTATGTATTCCTATTAAAGTGATAACCTACATGCTGGGCTTGTTGCTATGATCAATAAGTATGTTTGCATGATAAACACAGGTTAGTAAAAGTAACAATAACAGCATTCATTGCGTGTGAGTAAAAAGCTCACGTTAAATTGTAAGTAGACGCATCAAATTGTTTTCATTAGACAATTACCCGGCTTTTGTGGTTCGTGGTTAAAGCAAAATGGATGGACAAGCGTCACAATTGAGGTGCTTTACCGATTTCCCTGAACAATTACTTCTCCAAAACATGAATTGGCCGACTTTTTGCCTAATCTGTGTACAGTTCGAGTTGCACAATAGTGTGGTAGACAAGCAGCCACACAATCAGCTTCAAACCTACCTTATATTTATATTTATATTTATATTTATATTCATATTTATATTTATATTTATATTTATATTTATATTTATAGTCGAAAGAAGTTTTCCAGGACAACGGATGATGCAAATCAAAATGTTATTACCATCAAGCTTTCGGCACTAGGCCTTCATCAGAACTATAAAATAAAAGACATTTATATTTATATTTATAAGCGGGTATTTATATTTATATTTATATTTATAAGCGGGTATTTATATTTATATTTATATTTATATTTATATTTATATTTATATTTATATTTATATTTATATTTATATTTATATTTATATTTATAGTCGAAAGAAGTTTTCCAGGACAACAGATGTTGCAAATCAAAATTTTATTACCATCAAGCTTTCGGCACTAGGCCTTCATCAGAACTATAAAATAAAAGACATTTATATTTATAGTTATATTTATAAGCGGATATTTATAGTTATATTTATAAGCGGGTATTTATATTTATATTTATATTTATAAGCGGGTATTTATATTTATATTTATATTTATATTATATTTATATTTATATTTATATTTATATTTATATTTATATTTATATTTATATTTATATTTATATTTATTTATTTATGTTTGTTTCTTTTTTGATTTGTGCATTTTGCTTTGCCTGGTATCATCACACTTGTTAAAGGGTTTTTTACACCCGAAACGTCGTGTTTCTTGAATTGTATTCAATTTTGCACTGCGCCTAAAAATCTCTCCACTTCGACCATTATATTTATATTTATATTTACTCAGCTTAAATAAAAACTGCCGGTTGAATTTGATTGTATGTATTGTCTTGATCAGACAGGGTCGATGTCTAACCATTTGTCACGATTCAGTCTGGGTCTTTTAGTTCTGATATGGATTGCTTCCAAGACCCTACGAGGGAGTCCTTGGACTCCCTCTCTAACACTTTTACGTTTTCCCAGTCTGGGACAACCGCCCGACCACCCGGAACCAAGGGGACGGCACAATATTTTCCTGTTTGACGTCATCAACACCTGTGGCGTCGCCGGATGTGTCCTAGTACTACATCACTAGCAACAACAATCTTCAGAGCAATAATATCTGCTGAAGACGCCGGTTGACCCGGTGGAAGCGGTGAGTGTACCAAATTTGAAATTTTCGGTTAATTTGGCCGTTTTTTGCAAAATTTGTGCCCAGTGCAGCAGGCCTTCCTGTTTTTATATTGATTGATTTTATATTAAATCAAAGGCCCGGAATATTGAAGAAGACGGAAGTGACTATATTCTCTAATAACTGCTATTACTATGCGGTGTTCTGTCAAAGGGTTGCTTTAGCTCCTAAAATGCGCACAGATCGGACTCATTGGATGAAATTCCTTTATGCCCATCGCTGCACGTCAGCGTAGCTCTTAAGTGGTCGGAGCACTAGACACCGAAGCTTGTGATTGGCTGTTGCCCCTTCGATGAAGAAAAAAATACCTAGAATGTGCTTGGCTAAATATCGCTTGGTGGTAGCATGAGGTGCCATGTCATGCTCTGTCATATGGCCATGCTCGTACGAAGCGTGCTTGGCTGAAGCTTAAATTCTTCAAGCCTGGAGGAAAAAGGTTTGTCGTTTATGGAAAAAAAAAAAAAAACATTCGAGGACTGAACTACATGTAATTCCTGTTCAAAAACAGATTATAATATTGGCAGTGGCTAAAAATAAGGTTATTTTCTTGTATCTCATGCTATTACCGGTATATATATTAAGCCTTTTGTATAATTGGATTTCAAACGTATCTGCTGATGTAAAATACTAAGTCAAAACATCAGTATCGCTATTCTTAGCGCCTGCAAGTGCCGGATGAATAGATTACACTGGCGAAAATGAATTCGACTCTTTTTTCAGCCGATAATAGTTGTGACTTTTTACTTCCAGCTGAAGCAGTTGTTCCAAACGTGTACACCATCTATAGGAAGATCTTCAGTTTAGTTATCATACCCATAGTGACAGGATTGGGATTTCTCGGAAATTCTGCGCTATTATTTGTTGTATATCGCGTGCAAGAAATGCGGACTGTCACTAACTTTTATCTGTCCAATCTTGCTGTTAGCGATGCAACTCTGTTGATCTATGGCGGAGTTCAATACATGTCGGAATACTTCACCATTCCAATTAATTTTGGTATATTGGTGTTTCACTCTGGTATCGTTTGTGCGTTTATGGGGTTTATCGGGTACTTTTTATATTTTACATCCGTGTGTTTGATAACACTCATTGCTTTTGAAAGATATATGGTTATCTGTCACCCGTTAGCATATCGAATGCTCAAAGGCAGGACCTGGACTGTACGAATGACAATAAGTGCTTGGTTTATTTCATTGGTTTTGGCATGTGTGACACTTTATTGTCATGAAACTGAAGTTATTTGTATAACTTGGTCTAACAATAGCTCATATAATGAAATGGCGACAAAGTTTACCATCTGTAAGATAGACGTGAATAGTGCATGGTTTAGAACTCTCATGGTAATTGACTTTGCACAATTTACTCTGGCGGTGATTTTGTCTTTATACATGTACGGCAGGATTATTTACGTGCTTAGTACAAGGCCAATTCTCAAAACTGGGCGCAACTGTGATCAGCAGACGTCGTCAATACTTCACGACAGAAATCAAATAGCAAGAATGGTGATTTTGAATGGAAGTGTTTTCTTCATATGTCTGGTCCCATATGAAATATTCAATCTTGATATTCTCAGCTATTGGTTGGTTGGTGAGGCTATATTCGAAGCAGAAACAACAAGGTTTATCTTAATGGTAGGCCGCGTTACTTTTCTGTTGAATTCGGCAGTAAACCCGCTTCTGTATAATGTTAGTAACGCGCGATACAGAAGAGCCTTTGCTAAAGCCTTTGGATCTGTTGGTAACAGAAAAAAGAGAAATGATATGAAAATGTTCTTCATAGATATAGAGAATCAAAATCAGCAAAAGCATAAATAAGTCGGGGAAAATATTTAGCATTATCGACTAGTGACAAAAATGTCATATGCAAGCGTCGGTTTGAAACTTGAACATACCCTCCTCAAGCCTTCGAGGCGGGTGCACCACTCAGTCCGACACGCCGCTAGTCCGGTACGCTTCTAGTCCGATACGCCGCTAGTCCGACTACACAAATTCCCTATATATACTTAGGGGTGCGTCAGTCCGAAAATGAAAAAGACTGCGCTAGTGCGAAAAAAAAGCACGCGCCGTGTCGGATTAAAGGAGTGTTTTCCAGATTCGGACTATCGCAGTGTTTTTCATTTTCGGACTAGCGCAGTGGTTTTCATTTTTGGACTAGCGGCGTGTCGGACTGGCAGAGTGTATTTTAGATTCGGACTAGCGGCGTGTCGGACTGGTGCAGTGCATTTCAAATTCAGACTAGCGGCGTGTCGAACTAGCGGAGTGTCGGATTAGCCGACACGCCCTGTATCCGCGAATCATCTTGAACTGGTCGAAACACATACTATCCAACTGGTTGTAGGGGATTTCAATGCTCGAGGTGGAACTGACAGCCATCCTGAAGTTGTTGAACGCTGTTTCTACGATGTAACAAATTACAAGCGTGAGATACTAGTGAGCATGCGTGAGAGACATAAACTTCGTGTAGCTCAAATGAGATCCCCAACCAAGACAACGTCATTGGATGCATAAAGTCGCACAAATCAGAAGAAACTGCTATGTTAAATATGCATTATGTAGTAACTCAGAATAGTGACTATACCACCACATTGGGAATTGGACAATAAGTCCAGCGACAAGGTCATGAAAAATGAAAAAGATATGGTACTCCATCAACAACTGACAAGGACCTACTTGTAAGTAATTGTTCACCTCCCTTCAGCAATACTTCTGCTCAACAACATCAATAGCCAACCACCATCTGAACTACCTCCGCCGGCTGTTCAGGACCTGTCAATTCAAGTCAATTCACCAAACGTGAGAAGACAGACCCAGCGAACTCAAAAGTTTTCGACATCATTCGCAAAAGTTGGCATAAAACGTTTAAATATCTGTTATATTAAGGGCATAAAATAATTTTATAACATTAAAAAACATTTCTTGATAACCTACTGCAAAAATTCTAACCTAATTTTATTTAAGTGTTGACAAAATATTAGGCAAAAATTTGCAACAATAACATTTTGGAAATATTTTAAAAATATTGTTGCAGTGTGTTTTCATACAAAACGTTTTAAAACGTTTCCATGACCTTTATATAACCCGACATTTAATGTTATTAAAACGTTCTTATCTAAACCAAAACCCAAAATATAATATGTTAAAAACGTTTGAAAACATTTTTGTTTTTGCTAGCAGTGGCTGTGGAAGCATTAAAATTTAGGGTGGGGTGGGGTGGGGTGGGGGGGTTGTGGGGTTCGTGGGACGAGCGTATTTGCTTCTGTGTTACTAGGATTATTTTTTGCGTGTGTGAAGCGCAGGAAAAATTACAATTACAGACTGTTAACACCAAATGAATGTGTGTTTTGCTATTTGATGGACCAGATGGGCCCAAAAGTGTTTTTCATGCTAAAAAGGAAGATGCACAGAGCAATTGAATACATGAATACAAAAGCCACCTAAGTCCATGCGAAGTTATTTTGAGAAAAAACCCGTGTATCATTTTAATTCCTTCAGTTAGATTTACCTGGTCAATATGGTAAGTTTTACGTGCAAATGAGTGGATTAACCTGTATTAGGTATGACGATTAGCATTTCAGGGACTTCGTGGGGTTCATTTTAAATTTTGGACTTTTGGTGGTTTTTTGAATCATATACAAAGACAACAATGTTAGAATGAGATTACCACTAGTAAGATAATACAAAATAAAGCACACGGGTATGTATAATGTTGATAAGCATTCTGCCATGTAATATAAACCACACACTTTCCTTTATTAAACCCATTTTTTGTTCAAAAGTCATTCTCTAGCAATGAATGTGTTACAAGTGGACTTTTATACATACTGGATTTCAATCAATGTGTTACAAGACTCAAATCATGGAATTGGGTGATTCTTTCATACATGCTATTTTTCACATGCCCAATAGACACAGAGAATGAATTTGAGTTGTTCTTTCATGCATATGACAGGCCTATGTATAGCAGCAATTTCCCATGCTTAACTCAATTTGGCCAAAGTATGGACTTAGGTGGCTTTTGTATTCATATATTCAATTATTTGCTTATTGTTTCTTATATTATTATTTTAGGGGGGGGGGGGCGTTCCCCTTGCTAAAATTTAAGGGGGAACATGCCCCCTCCCTTCCCGCTTCCGCCACCTATACCTGGCATTAACCCTTTGGTTGCCACCTCTTGATTTCTTTACATGGATACCTAGGTCTCCATTCTCTGATACTAAATCATGCCGCCAAAAGTGCTCTATTTAATGGTTTCGCAGGACAGATGTTTCAAATGGGCAAATCATATATTAAAATGTTCAGAAGAGTCTGGATGATCGTTTCTACCATGTTGCAAATTTGTAACCTGCGCATTCTATTCGTTTTCATAGCAATTGGTCACGCGAAAACCCATCCTCGAAGTTTAAACGTCCATCCTACCGTGGGTAAAGTGGTAGGCCAACGAACTTTTTGCTAAAACATGAAAATGAGCGCAATGGATGGCTCCAAGATTACCCCCAAGTCATTTTGTTGATTATAAATATGAGTGTTTTAGTGCATCAAAGGGGGCGCAGGGGGGGGAGATTGATACAAATGATCAACAAGCAGACACTTATGATGTTTGGGGGGCAGCTCTTAAGCGAGCGCCCCATATTTTGTCTTGTACTGATGTTTTACATCAATTATGGAGTTCTTTAGATTGACCTTTATCATGTTAATTTTGATTTTACTATTTACTAATAATACTAGAGACAATATATATTACTACATTTACGTTATTTTATATAGCATTTACATTATTATTTAGTGATTTCCTTTATGAAATGGCAATATCCAGCTGAATCAAATGACACTTAGATACAAAAATATCCTCCTGGGGTGTACCAACTCCGTTAATAACGCCCTCACCTTTTTGTTCATCAGTATTTGTGCCTACCGCTATCGATGATCAGTGAGATTTTATACCAATTCCAGCTCCAGGTGACTCCTAATTAATTTTCTTGGACCTTTGGATGCATTGTTAATAAACTGAGCTCAAAAAGAAACTTTAGAATCACAGGGTCATATCTTAAAATCCTGTCTATCAAAATGAACCAAAATTACACACAGGATTACTTCAATACTCCACTCAAAACACATGTCAGTAACCAAGCAGTTGTCCAACTGACACAACAGTAGAATACAATGACACGGAACAGCTTCCTGGACCACTTTCACAGCACAATATTTGGCACCCAGCATAAGAAATCTGTAAGAATGCATACAAGATCCTTGCACAGATGATGAAACGGTGTTGCGTTCTGCTTTTCACGCACTTTCTTCAAGAAACAGGTCTTGTTCCGTCCTATTCCACTTACTCTTTGGGAATTATCACCTGTGCAAGGATCTTTCTCACAGATTTCTTGTGCTGGGTGCCAATTATTGGGCTGTGAATGTTGTCCAGGAAGCTATTCCATGTCAGTGCATTTTTGCTGCTGTGTCAGTTGGATAACTGCTTGGTTACTGACATGTGTTTAGAGTAGAGTATTGAAGTAAACCTGTGCGTAATTTTGGTTCATTTTGATGGACAGGATTTTAAGATACGACCTTGTGAAAAATTATAAGTTTCTTTTTGAGCTCAGTTTAGGTATTAGCATTTCACTTTGAAAAATCAATATAACAGGACTGTAGTGCAATTTGCGTTCCCCTCCAGTGAACATTATGCCTAATCCTACCCTAGATTGACTTTGTATTTTGTCATGTTTGTTTTGTTCAGAACAAATAAATGAAATTTATTACTGTTTACTCTAATAAGACTGGATATAATACATTTACATTATTTTATATCTACATTGTACAGTCTAAACGCAGGACAACCGTTCTTTTGTTCTGCTTAGTCGCGCTAAAAGTCGATCGATACATGTTAAAATCAGCACAATTCCGAGATACACCTTTTTGCTATGAAATTTATTTTCTCGGTCAAATATAAAGCAAAATTTTTTTTTTCTTCAGTAATGTCAAATAAAAACATAGTGCTTGGATGAACATTTTTTTTTAAATCCTGGTGTTAAAATTAAGCATCAAATTGTGTCTTTTATTGTGATATTTTTGATTTTTATAGGCCTTTAGTTCGCCCGTGAGCTTTTTGCAGAATTCATTTTTAGCGTCTCAAACTAATATAGTTTGCTAAAGAAAGATATTTCCCACCTCTGTAAAGCACATCGTGTGGGTCTATATATTATAGTTTTGTCAGAATTTCCGTTTTTATTTTACCCTTTTCCCTCCATGCTCCGAAAATGTCAAACTTAGTACTTTACCTCGAGAGCAACCAGCACAAATAATCGATATTTCAATTGTTGTCAACCCAGGTCCCTTTTCCATTGAAAACCAGGATTGCCTGACCAGCGATTTGGTAGCCCAAATCCCCAATTCTGGTAAATGAGGTGGATTTTGGAAATTTGCTCCCGTGATAGCCTGCAATTTCAATTTATAGGGGCTATGGATTCCATGATTATGAAAACCATTTTGTCTGTTTGTTTGTTTACCTAGGATGAGGTCCATGGGAAAATCCACTGTCCAAACCTAGAAAAATTCGCGTGTTATTAGAGGGGATTTTAATTTTCTGTCCCTCCTATCTCCAGGTGAATTTTGAATGACCCCCCCATCGCGGGTTGGCATTTTCATTACACCCTTCAGACTTGCGTTCGTACTTGCATCATATTGATGATGAGCAGTGAGATTCTGATTTAGTTAAACGTTGGTTAACGTCAAATGGCACATAAAACTTCTCCCATCCAGGATATGGTATGCTAACTGGAAATTGATTTTTGGTGTCAATCATCTATAGTAAAAGCAAACAGAATGATGCGCAAAGATATAATAATTATGTTAGACTGAATTAATTTAGTGTATCATAATTTAGTGAATAAAACCTTAACGATCTATATATCTATGGCCGGTCAAACTAGACCCTCCTTCGCGCCCGTGGATAACGACTGGTCATATGACTACCATTATTATCCAACCCAAAACACTTTTTTTTCTCTTCCGCTTCTTCAGTTAAAAAGACATTTCGTGATCCACAGCATTACCCCCCCCCTCTCCCCACTGAGCCCCCTCGGTATGTTGAAATCACTTACACTAGACCCAATAACAGTAGGACTTATATTTGTGTACTTATATCCACAATGTAAATAAAACCTAAGAGTTACAGGCCGTGCCCATGGTGACGTTCCGAGGTAGAGCTTTCTGAATCCTTGCTTCAAACAGAAGTCTTCAAGCAACTCCAACAATCTTGTGCCAAGTCCTCTTCCACGTCGGGATTTTTCAATGACAACTGAAATAAAGAAATGGACAAAAACTACCGCATTTGCAATTAATGTAACTCGATTTTCCGGAATATTATAAGCCGTTAACATTAACGCGCATTCCCCCGCCCAACATCCAATTAAATTTGTATGTAGCACCATAGCCTTGAAAGGCGTTTGGAGATACTCCATTGACCGCGTTTTATACTACACATAACATTTTTGATCGATGCGGCGTGCGAAAAAATAGCAATCTATTCACCTCGTTCCCGGGAAACAAATTGAATATGTTATGTGCGACTTTGCTTGTTCTATCCTATAGTGACCTTGAATCGCTTCATTGTGAGATTTTAGTACTTTTTCTGATGATTTTTTTGTGGTTATTTTTGAACGTCATGATTTGACGTTAACCGCAATGGGAGCACTGTACTATGACGTGAATTCTCCGAATAGATTACATCATCTTGTTCGCGGGCATACTATTAAACTTATTTTGGACTAGTGCTGGACTAATGTAAAATCAGGTTGTAGTGCAAGTTTCATGTTTCACGTAAAAATCGCAAACTCTTTGGTAATGAAAAGCGTACGTTTTGTGCGTAATTGTGGCAAATGAAAAACACACTCAGTGCCACTAGTGGTTCCCTGCTCAGACCAAATCATGCACCCCACACAAACTCCCATAATACCTTACCCCAAACCCAGTAGCTTTTGGAACTACTAAGTGATGCCCTAAGAGAGAGAGAGAGAGAGGTGAAGGCTGATTAACTGAAAACACGTTCCCGAAGCCGCCACTATATAATTGAGTCCGGGCATTGAGTGTGCGTTAATTAGGGATTCAACAACTCTTCCTATACTTGTGTACAGGAGCCAACCGTTGTTAATCCATGATGAATCCACACTTTTGCAGTAAGCGTATACGCGAACGCCAGCGCGCAACCGCGTTACGGTGATTTCGTTGTTGGTATCAACAATAAAACTACAGAATAAAACAGCAATATTTAGTCGCTACCTGCAAAATAAGTTTGTATGTTAGGCTTAACGCATTAGGACCAGGCTTCGCTATTCCTTTTTTTGGAAATCAGTCTTCTGTAGCTGTAGTCTACGCAAGCCTGTTAGGCCAGGCTTGGAACGCTTATTCCTGAGCCTGCCTCCGAGCAGGTTTGAGTTCATAAAGTCTATTTCAATTTTTTTAAATGGTTTAAGTTGCAATGCAAACTTGAGTTTTTATAGTAGTAACATACGATGTTTTTGATTAAGGCCTCGATTTAGTTGAACATTTTAATGCACTTTGCTTTGTTTTCTTTCATATTTTTCAGCTGTTGCTTTTCAATTAACATAATTAACATCCATTCAGCTGACCATTGTTACCATTCTTTTGTAGCGTTCATTTATTGAAAATGTTTCGTTGCTATCATAGACCCTATATAAACATGATTTTTTTTAAAGTGGACCAGAAAAAGTTCATTTTTTAAGTTAAAAGTAAAAAAAAAAAAAAAAAAAAAAAAAAAAAAAAAAAAATAGGACTCAGTGCACACATGCTATGCATGGGTGCTGTATAATATTATACCAGCATCAGTGCACACATGCTGTGCATGGGTGCTGTATAATATTATACCATGGATGCTGACATGCTGTATAATATTATACCATGGATCAAAAATAGGAATTGCAAATGCAATAAATTTTGATGATTTTTTAAAAATATTTTTGTATTTTGTGTTGGGGTTCGGACATGGAGTTTATCGACCGTCGTCGTCTACCGACGCGCGCACGGCGGCGCGGAAGCGGAACGATGGGAGTTATACGCGTTTTGTGATTTTTGCTGGACGCGTCTCGGTCGTCTCGCTTTCGACGCTATTCTAGACGTACGCGGTTGTCATTTCGCGACGTCGGGCGTCGACTTCAAACTTAGGTTAGGGTTTAGAATTGGGGACGGCTATACGTTAGAGGTACATATAGGATTTAGGGTTATTGCGATGGTTAGATTAGGGGTATGATTGTGGGTGTAATTTTAGGGCCCCCCACCCCCCATTTATAAAACATTCTTCCATTTAGACAACATGGGATATTTTTAGCATGCAATAACAAGATCCATTGTGCAAAATCACAGGTCCATTGCAATGCAAACAGACAATGTAAACAGCTAGCCCTCATTTCATATTCATAACCTTGGATTAAGGGTGTAAATTACAAAAGGTGTTACATAACAAGCTTCTATGGCCATGCAGAATCATAGGTTATGTGTGTACTGTATACTAGTACATTGTAGTATAGGAAAATTTGTCTACTGAATAGAATGCTAATGCACAAAAATTAAATGAACATCTGGGAAAAGTTAAATTATATTTTTTTTAAATTAAATGCAGGCTTTTTGCTAATCAATGGTTCGTTGGATGTGTTCGCCATCTCACGATGCGTCACAAATTACAAATAATTGACGCGTCATTTCAAACGGCATAACTGTGCGTATTTAGCCGATAAAATTCGGTATGCATAAAATTTCATTTTAAAAAGGCTTAATCTTGTATATGTTGTTGCTACCCTATGGCGATTACAGATATGGCCATTGCATGCATGCGCTCAGCTACATGCAGTTTCGGTCAAAGAAGAACGGCACTTGTTTACATTTTGAGAGCGTGCACAGCGTAAACACGGACGTGTGTTTCTGATCGGTGATTCAATCTGGTTCTGGTTCTGGTTGGATACTGCCTAACGCCCCTGAAAGGGGTCAAACAAGCAGTTGGTGCTAGGCTGCAGTTCTTAGTTGTTGGTTGCTTTTCTTGTGTAATACTGTAGAGCTGTTTCTTTAAACTTTTTCTTGTCCGGATTTGATGTTATAGTTGAAGGTAAATTATTCCAGTCGACAGTGGTACGTGGTATAAATGAGTACTTTAGGCAGTTCTTTGATGTTTGAAATTGGATAAATTTGCTGTGTCTGGATGAGCGTCGGACTGGGTGCACGATGTTTTCCAGTGGAATGGCGAGGTGACCTGTTAGCGCTTGGTGGTAGATGGTGACTCTTGTAGCTTTCCTGCGAGTTTCTAACAGGTCCCAGTCTAGGCTTTGTTTCATGGATGTTACGCTACTCAGCCTTCCGTAGTCGCTACATACAAATCTTGCACTTCTGTTCTGCACTGCTTCTATCTTTTGTGTGAGTTCTTTAGTGTGTGTATCCCAGACTGACCCACAATACTCTAGACGTGGTCGTACTAGAGATTTATATGCCAGGTTCTTAATTTCTTTTGAGCAGGAATACAAATTTCTTTTATGAACCCCAGAGTTCTATTTGCCTTTGATACCATACCATTGATGTGTGAGTTCCAGGTTAATTTTGATGTAAGTTGAACTCCTAAGTAAGGATACTCATTTGTCTCAGCCAGAATTGTGTTGTTTAGGGAATATTTGTAGTTTGATATGTTGCGAGCATGTGTCATTTTCAACACAAAGCATTTTTTGGCATTGAATTTCATCTGCCATTTTGTTTGCCATGTAGAGAGAGCATCTAAATCTTTCTGTAACATACCAGCATCCTCTGGACCGGAGATCTTTCTGTATACGATGCAATCATCTGCAAAGAGTTTTATACTTGATGTTACATTTTGAGGCAGGTCATTTATAAAAATAAGGAAATCCAATGGACCGGTTACTGTCCCCTGGGGAACACTGGATTTCACATCCACCCACTCAGAGTTCAGCCCGTCAATTACCACACGTTGTTTTCTTTGTGTCAAAAATGCTCTAGACCAGTTTAATGTCTTCCCCCGTATGCCATAACTTTCCATTTTCATTAGCAAACGCTGGTGTGGCACCTTGTCAAAGGCTTTTTCAAAATCCATTATGACTACATCGACCTGATGTTTTTGGTCAAGATGTGTGGCTAAGTCATGAATGGTATTTATGAGCTGGGTTTCGCATGAATGATTCTTACGGAATCCATGCTGATTTGGGCATAAGATGTTATGTTTGTCAAGATGATGCATTATGTTAGATTTCATGATGTGTTCAAATATCTTGCTACAGACTGCGGTGAGATTAACAGACCTGTAATTTGATGGACTTGACCTATCTCCCTTCTTGAAGATGGGCGAGATATTTGAAATTAACCAATCATTGGGAACCACCCCACTGTCATATGAAAGTTGGAACACAGTCTTAAGTGCAAGTCCAATTTGGTTTGCAGTTATCTTGAGGTATTTGGCAGGAATTTCGTCTGGGCCGTTTGCCTTGTTTGGATTTAGTTCTGCTAGTAACTTAATAACACCCTCCTCACGAATCACAAAGTCAGGCATGGATGGAATCTCGCTGACGGGCATTTCAGGCAGCTGACTCAGATCCTCATCAGTAAACTGAGATTTAAACTGGAGGTTCAGGAGCTCAGCTTTTTGCTTACTATCAGAAACTAGACGACCTGTAGCGGGATCTTTCAAAGCTGCAATTCCTGTATTGTCATTATTCAGCGACTTGACAAGGCTACAAAGCTGTTTTGTGGATTCTAAACATTTCTCCCGTATGTATTTCCTGTACGACTTCCTTGTTTCTTTCTTTACATGTTTTCTTAGGTCATAATACTTATTCCAGTCCTCCTGTGTGTTTGTCTTTACTGCTGTGTTATAAGCTCTCTGTTTACGCCTATGGTAGCGCTTTATTTTATGCGATATCCATGGCGATGTGTTTTGTTTACTTATCATTTTGGGGGACATTTTGTTCAATGGATGCAAGAACTCTATCTTTGAACTCACCCCAAAGGTCATTAGCATCCACCGCAGTAAGATCTTTACGAGCAAAATCATCACTTATCTTCTGCGCGTCTGACATCAGACCTTCAGTGTTTGCTCTCCGATAAATGAACACCTTTCTGGGTTGCTTCTTTGCTTTCTTGACCCAGGTATCAATGACAATTGATGGAATTCCATCGTGATCACTAATCCCCGGCACTGTTGTTGATTTAACAACCAAAGTAGGATTCGTTGTAAAAAAGAGGTCAAGAATTCTACGCTTTCTTGTTGGCCTATCCACCAACTGTTCCAAACCAAAATCGTTGGCCAAGTTAATCAATTCCTTACAAAGGGCTGGTTTTGGTGCCCCTGGGTTGACAGTCTGGGTTGGCCAGTTTATGTCACCCAAATTAAAATCACCTGCTAACCACACATTACTGTGGTGAGTTTTGTTGACCATTTCAAGGGATTCACGTAACTTGCTCAGGTAAGCCAAATCTGAGGTTGGTGGTCTATAAAACACCCCAATGATGACCGGTTTGGCACCAACAATTTCAAACTGTGCCCAGAGAATCTCACATTCAGAGTCCAAATCATCTCTGCGCACTCCGATGATGTCATTTTGAAAGCAATCAACACACCACCGTATGCTTTACCTTTGAAATTTGGGTCTCTGTCTTTCCTGATGACAGAGTAGTTTGACGGAAACAGTTCACTACTTTGGGTATTACTATCCAACCAAGTTTCCGTACCAATAACCACATCTGGATCATGCGTTTCCAGGCATACTGCGAATTCGGCTACTTTACCACGTATGCTCTGGAAATTGATGACCATTGTCTTTATTGGACGGCTTTTAGTGCTTTGGGTTTGTTTTCTTTGTTTGGACTTTCTAGTTCCAGTTTTATCATAGTCCTCTATCTGTATGCGTCCTTTGTTTTGATTTCTTTGGTTTTGTTGTGGTGAGGATGTAGCAATTGGGGATGTGATATTATTAATATTACATTGTAGATCTTCATCTTCAATTGTGTCTAGTGTGCTGAAACTATTTGATAGGTTGATAGAACCTAGGTCAAAAAGGCTACTGGAGAAATTTGGCATGTTGCAATGCCAACATATCCACGTAATCTTACTGTTCTCTGCAAACACGTCAAAACTAGTTGTGTTCATTCCCAGACATTGAACGTGGTACCACCCATCACAGTGGTCACAGCATATCGAGCGCTCGCCCCACAGGCATGCTTTGTGACACAAGTGACAAGGAAATTGGGAATCCGACAACACGTTTGAGGCACTTGAATTTGAACCATTAACATTCACATTATTACTGGGTGTTGGCCCCGGGTTCGGTTGGCAATCATGGGCCTGAACAATTACAAGAATACAAACATACAATAAAGCACACTTGTTTGTTTTACTAGTATATGTTGCAAGTTTTTTGGCTTTGAGACATTGAGTAGGCAAATATTTAAACTTGAACTCTGGTATTAATGAACCACTACTATCTCTCTTGTATGCAATCTCAGCGCTTTCACTGGCAGTGCCCCGCTTGTTGTCACGTGGGCGTGGCGATGGCATACACGACAATGGTCGAAACATACTCCAACAGATGATAAAAACGGTTACGATACTCACTGTAAACGATGCCATAATTACACATAAATGCAACAAAGATTTAGGTAACAGGTCACCCCACACAAACCACTGTACTCAAACCATGCACCCGTCCACTGCTAAATCTCTACTCCATCTTCATGGCGGATGTCACGCACTCCATGTGTAGGTATCCAGGCAAGATGGTGACGATTTCTGATGGATGAAAATCGTCCAATATTTCCACAATCCACTGATAAAATCGTGTCCAAAAGCAACCAACGTGCAGTTCAAAGGTTTATGGTGGTATTTAAACCTTGATTTTGTGGGGAAATTAGCTCAAAAAGATGGTATTTTTAAGCTCGGTAGACGCAGTGATCTCAAAACACGTCCGACCAGTTCTACCCACAATGCACCATCGTCTGACTTCATAACAACATACGCGGACGCGGTAACCTGATTGGCCGATTACGTGTCAAAATGTTGCGTCAAAATGTCGCTCATTAACAGGGCGCTTGCGTCAATCTGAAGGGACTGCCGTTCTTCTCTGAAACTGAGTGTGGTTCAACATGCATGCATGTATATGTGTATACTGTGTCAGTAAGCTTAAACAAATTTTTGTGTACTCACTTCATCAAAATTGAATTCACTATAAATCCATTATAACTTGACTTCGACGAAAACATGGAATTGAATCAGGCCTTATAGTTAAATATATAGACCTAGCCTTTCAAGCACATGACACTGTTCACTTTCAAGTTTCAACTCTTATTATTTGATAAAACCGCCACTTCGCAATAGATAGATAGGATGTCGCCATTCTTATTTGATTTGTTTTTCTTGTTGCACACCACTATACATGCAAAAATCCTCATTGAACGACATGTTCATATTGATGATTTTGTCAATGCTGATGGGAACTACAAATGAAATTTGGTATCAAAATAAAGCTATTCATAAGTGATAATGTTATTATATTATCTGTATACCATGCTAATCATCAACTTCTTTTAACCATCAACCTTACAACCCCCTCCCCACCCCACCCCCATTTTTTTTCCATTAAATCAACCTGGTGTGGTTCTCAGAATAAAACACCGAGTTTTGAGTTTGATTCGAACCCGATTTGGTGGTGTGTAAAATCAAGATTTGTTCAAGTCTACTCACCACATACTCACAACAAGTATGCATTTCTCAATGGGCTAACTTTTTAGCCTGATTACAAGTCTGTCATTTTTAAGCAACAATTTCTCATTCAATTAAAGCATCAAAATAAATTGCAAATTTCTAGATTTTTTTTTTTTTATGAAACAATATGGACTTTTCATAGTCCATTTCGAAAAAAAACCTCTTTATAGTCAAAGACGTGTTACAGTGATATTTGTATGCCTATAATATACTAGTTTGGACAATATTTTCATATTATTATTAAGTATTCTTAATAAGACGTAATAATGCAATTATTATAAAGCAACAAGTAAAAATTATATATACAAATGTCTAACCTCTTTCTATATACACCATATCATCGATGTCCTTAACTGGTGCAAAACGACAATGCCCAATTACAATGTCTTCATCTGACAACAGGATCAATGAGCAAGGCGGATCTGGACAATCTGTTTCAATTTCTTTTAACCTGAACATGGAATAATAAGAGAGTAACTCAATTAAAGTTTAAAACTTGCACATTTAAGGATTTAGTGGAAAATTTCGCCGGCTTACTCGTCGACATGCCCGTATAATAAGTACGTTTAATGTTCCAAATTTTTAATTTAATTGTATTATTTCCATGTGCTTTATGCTTTAATGAGCATCCGTGTATAAAAAGAAGGTGAACACCAGTTCAAACCGGGCTACATGTAGAACCAAGCACGGATCAGTTGAATATAATCAGCATTTTTGTAAACATTGGATATGATGATAATATTATTGACAATTGTGCTTGATCTTTCATTACATCACTTGTTCCATAAGCTGCAGACAAAATTCACTCATTACAAATATCCGCTATCACCCACATCAAAAAATATACAGAGCGCATAAATATTCCGATCTCCTGGTTGGAATATTTGTGGTCCACTTACATGAGTACACAAGTGAAAGCGTCGCATTACGAACTGGGTTTGGAAGATACCTTCCCCCAAATTAACAGTATTGCATACCACCAGCATCCATGGTTCGATGTAGAGAGTCTTTCCTATTCAGAGAAAATATTGCAATTACACACCTTATTGCCTTTTAACAATAACCAATGCCGGGAACCAATGACACTAGCACATAGGCTATACACTTCAGGGCCATGGATTCCTGAAAAGTGTAAACCCAAAGTGCATGATATGCTTGGATTAGGGTTGTTCAATGGCTACACAGAATAATAGGCACAGTGCATAGGGCCTGCACTTTGGCTCCACATTTGAAAGGGGCGTGAATTCATTTTTGGATACGCCCCTATTATAATTAGGTAATACTCACACATTCCCTATATGTATATACATGTACCACATGTAGTAAATCTGTCTGCTTTATCTGTATTGTGACGTTCTTAAGCAAATAGTTAAACACGATTTCATCAAACATTATAACAATAGCTCTTTTACAGTGTGCAATCATCCCGGGCAATAATTGGGCAATAATAGAGGATGTGCGTGAAATTATTGATTGGCTCCATACAAAGGATTTGAACCGGTGTCCTTCACCGTAATCATGGCGCAATGCAGTGCATTCAATCAAACGTTGTCGTCAACCTATTTGATCGTATAGTGCATTTGTTATGTGTGTGTGAGACGAACTGTCGCGGTAGATTGCAATCATGGTTTTGTTGAATGAATTTGAGTACTCCGCCATATTTACAGTATGATACGTCATAATCTAGGTGATTATTTGCATTGGATGTCTTGAATACGCTGGCGAAGTTGTGTAATAATCGGATTAATGCTATAACAGTAGATGAATACAAGGTTTGAATATATCGCGTTGCAAAGCCCCATTCAGTGATCCCAGCGAAAGTGAAAAAAAAAAATCAAATTGTTACTTTTATAAATTTTTTTAATGAAAAAAATGGGCAAAAAACCCAAGAAAACGGCAGTATCGACGAAGTTGAAGCCCCATTGAAATACATGTAGCTAATTTATATATAGGCCTATTGTCAGTATAAAAATTACAGATTCACGTAAATGCATTATTTTTGTCTTAAATAGGCCTACTCGGCTTTCGGCTGAACCACTAGCAGAAGATACCAAATTGATGTTTTATAACCTTTGAAATTCTTTTGTTGCGAGTGACATGGTCAGTTCAATTCACGCCGAGTGTCCTTGACAGGTTTGACTCTGCTTCAGTGGTCATGAAAGAATTCAAAAGATAACCTCTGCCCCACCAATCCCAAGCAATTGTCTGAAACTGCTCTTCGGATGATGTATCATAAGAACTCAGTCGTCAATGATGATAGTCATATAATGACCAAAAGATTATTACTGACTATATCATTGAAGACTGAGTTCCGCATCTAGTACAAAATCTGAATTTTGATGATTTTTACGATCGTCCGGATGAAAAAATCACTGAATGGGCCGTTAGTACCCTCCTCTCCTTACCCTGGCAATATGAATCAAAGAAAAATAAAGAAAAATTAAATAAAACAAGAAAAAAAAAGTCAAAGAAAAGAAACAATAAAAGAAAAACAAATATGAAAAGTTCGAACAATATTTGGTTTATAAAATTAATGTGACCGTGATGAGGCTCGAACTCACCACCTTCCGATTTAAAGTTCGAAGCGCTCGTGTACCAAATTCTGATGCCTTACCAAGTGAGCTGTTCTCCTGAGATACGAAATAAAAATAAAATAATACACTGTATACCTGCTTGTGTCGGTAATTGATTTGCTCTAATTCCATAATGGTACAGTGCAACAGAGCAAAAATGCCCAAAATTTAAAAGCTATATAATTTATGAACAATATACACTACACATAAAAATACTAATACAAGGGAATTTCAACATAAGAATCCAAACAATTAAGTACCAACATGCACAGCTTTGTCCTTATATCACATTTGGGTTTTTAACAAAATGTTATCAAACCTCTACTGTGATTGGCAGCTGCACAAGGCATCTCTTTGATAGCTGATAATGGCCATCCATTCAGCAAGTGGCTACTAACTGACCTTGACAGGCTTGAATGAGCACTGTCATCTGCTACAAAACCATCACACTCTAGGACCTGGTCACTCCATGATCCAAACAGAGAGCACAGTACTTTGACAATGGAGTGAAATTATTGATTAAAAGTACAGCTCCTATGCGTGTATAGCAAAAAATTGGAATAGAATGTTTGGAATCATGTAACTAAAATACTAAATGTATTCTGCAAAATGTGCTCTGACCAATATATAAAGCATTTCATTAGCTTTAATTTGACATATTGTTTGACATGTTTGGAATTATGGTAAATCATTAAATAAAATATTTATTAATTAATCAATTATGTCAATTAATTAAAAATTTAATGCAAATATGCATATTTTCTCTGACGGAATTGTAGGATTTGACAAGAGCCATCTTTCTTGTAAGTTTGATTCTTATAACATGCCGGTATCGTATTGCGTCCCCAGTTATAGTTGCAGAAAAAATACGCGTGCAGGACACACATACGCACACACCCCACACACCCAGAGGATCGTACCGTTTTACAATCATATAACATTCATTGGCGCTAGTAGTAGTAAATTCCAATTTTCTTTGCTTTACCTCACTTGTTCTGCTCAAAATTAAAAGGGGACATATCTGACAGTAAAAGCATTTTTATGGAAATTATGTTTAACTATTTGCTTAAACAGCACAAAACAGATAAAGCAGACAAATTTACTATACATAAGCCTATACATGTATGGTATGCCAGGGACTGTTTAAGAATATATCATTTACTTCGAGGACTGTTATATATCAAAAATGTGAAAAATATCAAATTTTAATTATTTGTCATAAAATTTGTATTATATCTTGAATTTCAAAAAATGTAAATTATTTGATATCAGAAAGACATGCTTCGTATTCAGAATGCAATTCGATATGTCTGATGTGCTCTCGTGTCCCACAAAAATACTATCGAAACGCTCAAAACGCTCATTCCAGATCCCTTAATTTGGTTAATTTTCTTTGTCTTTTTTCTTTTCTTGTTTTATTTATTTTTTTCTTTATTTTTCTTTGATTTATATTGCCAGGGGAAGGAGAGGAGGGAACTAAAGGCCCATTCATTGATTTTTTTGATTTTTTTTTCATCCCGACGATCGTAAAAGTCATCAAAATTCAGATTTTGGATATTAGACTGCGGAACTCAGTCTTCAATGATAGTCAGTAATTTTTATATTTTGGACATTATTATGACTATCATTTGAGGACTGAGTTCTTATGATCCGAGGAGCAGTTTCAGACAATTGCTTGGGATTATTGGGACAGAGGTTATCTTTTGAATTCTTTCAATACACAAGCATAGTCAAACCTGTCAAGGAAACTCGGCGTGAATTGAAAGGCCATGTCACTCGCCACAAAAGAATGTCAAAGGTCATAAAACACCAATTTGGTGTCTTCTGCTATCTAAAGGCGTATGGCTGATTTTGTACCTTTCGTCATTGTCATAGATGTGCTAACATAGCTTGCCAGTGCAGTGGTTCAGCCGAAAGCCGTGTGTCTAAGACAAAAATAATGCATTTACGTGAGTCTGTAATTTATATACCGGTACTGACAGTATATAAATTAGCTACATGTATTTGAATGGGGCTTCAACTTCGTCAATACTGTCGTTTTCCTGTTTTGTTTTTTTGCCATTTGTTTTTCATTAAAAAAATTTATAAACGTAACAATTTGATTTTTTTTTCACTTTCGCTGGGATCACTGCATGGGACTTTGTAGCGCGGATTATTCAAAACTTGTTTTTACCTACTGCTATATAGTATTAATCCGATTATTACATAACTTTGCCAGCTTATTCAAGACATAGGTTATGTAAGGGATAAACTGTACATGGGTATAGAGGCCCTGCATGCTTTTATCGATTGGCTCCAAACAAAGGATTTGAACCGGTGTCCTTCACCGTAATCATGGCGCAGTAGCCAACAGTCCATTCAATCAAATGTTGGCAGTGTGCGAGACCAACGATGTATAAATCTAGAGGTCACATCATCACTTATCATGCTTATTGTTGTCCAATGCATATACTGTGTGTATTGTTCCCGGGAATTGTCAATGCAGTCAAGCAAACAGGTATTATATATATTTTGAAAAGGCCGCTATAGTATATTCACAGGGGTGTCTTGAATGGCCAATCATATGGGACATAATCAAATTGCAGTGACTGCTTCCTTTGTTACCACATGTCAGTCATCTTGTGATTATTGGACCATGTAAACCTGCAAAAAACGAGACAAAGTGCTGGCCCTATGGTCGACAAAATCAATCTCGAGACCTGTAGTGCACACGCAATGTCCAAAGGACCTTGAAAATTGGGGAGAAACGCAAAGTTCTAATTCCCACAAAAATTAATTAACATAGCTGTCAATGTAGATGCAGCAAGTTCAAACATTCATTCAACTATCGTCAAAATTGCAGCTCAGTCGGAGTGGGTCAAAAGTGGGTCAAAATCCCGGGGTCAAAATTTGTGTGTAACAAAATCGTTCCAATTTGACAGTCATTGTTACGTTTTGTACTGACGTCTATGGGGCAGCATTGGCTATAGCGGTGAATGTCAGGTTTTTCGAAAGTATTGGGTTTTTGGAGGGTTGTAGTTGGAAACGTAGATTTGCTATGGATAGACTTAGGGTTAAAGAAGCTGCTGCCCAAAAATCCTGAGAAAAATATTTAATTTGTGGTTAAAATGATGTTTTCGTCATATTTTTGTAACATATAACCAGTACGACAGCAACTTCGTGACCTCTTTTGTTCGACAGAAAATTTATACGGGTTGGTGAACACGGGTTACGTAACACAATGTTGAAATTTTAGCCGGCAAACGCTTTTTATCAAAATAGCTCCAGAAATGGAAGACACGGGTCGTATATTGCATCATTCATGTACCCTGACCACAGATAAGACATCAAACATTTGTGTAAAGCAACAAATAACGTGTAAAAGTTGAATTAAGTGGAAAAAGAAGCTTGAACATGTCCAAAGTAGCTCGGAAAATGAGAAAAATTGCATGTCACGAACACAAAAATGTTCATATCATCAAGCAAGAAAAAGCGCCGGAATCAAAAATCGGTGTCATGTTATAGAATAACTTAAGGGAGGTGCAATGAGCGTGAACCTGGTTTGGATGCAGAGGGAGTGTGCCTGTAACAGACACAGCCACCAGAAAAGGACCAGCTCAGATCGCGCGCCAAATAAGTTTGCAGTCCAGAAATTTCATTTTTTTCTCAGCCTTGCAAAAAATAGGCAGAGGTGGGAATCGAACCCGGGACCTCGGTGTTGTAAAACCTACTGCGTTACCACTGAGCCAACTGACAATCAGCTATGAGAAGTTTGATAGTAATCCTTGATATTGCTGAATAGAATAAATCAATACTGATAGGTATATTTATCTAATGTACGATGTTATTCAAATTGGCCTATAAACTAGGAATATAATGTGAAATGACTATCAATCGATCAATCAATCAAGTTGTCAAGTTATCAACAATCAATAATAAACCGACGTAGGCCTATCATGGAATATTACTAACTAGGCCTACTAACTAATATACCAAATAAATAAAATAAATAAATAAGTCAGTAAATAAATAAATAAATAGGCATAGGCCTAAATAAATAAATAAATACATAATGCAGAATGCAGTTAGTATTTTAGTTGCAAAATTCCAAACATTCTATTCACACATTCTATTATAATTTTCTGCTATACACGCAAAGGACCTGTGCCTTTAATATGTCCGCGCCTAATCAATAATGAGTCTTTCACCATGCTCACACACCATGTTAAACTATTGTATCCCTGCAAGTATTACTGACCAAGTCCTAACACCTCAATGAAATGGATGCTATAACGTACCCAATCAAGCGAACATATCAAGGTCATATCAGGGCGTTATACAAAGAATGGTCAAAGGTCAACGTTTCCAAAGAAGTATAGTAATAGATGTAGACACAAGCTTTCGTGCGGGAAACATAAACACATAGTCGTCAGTCGTGTGGTTTTTATGAGATTTGATACGGCGCTGAAGTCTATTGGCTGTCCCAAAATCAGTACCAGACCCGGTTTCCAGACGGCAATGTGTGTGTTGTTACAAGGAATGCAAACTCATTTTATCAATGAGTGAACCACATAGAGGAATACGACATCTATCGTGAGCCAATCTGCATTCTGTTGCCTGCAAAAGCCGACGATCAGGTAAGAATTCTAAAAGCAGCGTGACTAGATATTTGCGTTAATTTCATGATACGTGTAAAACGCATTGAAAACGCCAAATTGCAGTCATAAAATATATAATATTAGTAAATCACCCAATTGAATGTTAACGTAGGTATGTGGAAAAGAACTGCAATAACAATAACAAACTATGTGGCCAAAGAGTTGGAGTTGGCATGTCGGTTTGTAGAAATATGAGCAAAAATATCAAATTTTGGAAAAACGCCCCAAAATTTAAAACAAACACGAACCTTCCAAAATAAATATATATTAGCACTCGGCGGCCCAGTCACTACCTGCCGCTGTGATTTGGGGTAACTCATTGCTTCCCCTCTCCAGATACCGGAACTTCAAGGTCGCTCATACCCCAGCCCTTAAGTTAGCTTGCCTGAAAATTTCGTGAATTTTGGTTGGGGTATACAGGGTGTATCAAAATGATTGGTACCGAAGACTTCTCATTTTTTGCCGATTTTTTAAACTATTTTTTGTGCAAGTTTGGGGTTAATTGTTTAAATATTTGTAATTATAGAAGTTTCATCTTCTCTAAGAATTTTAGATCATAAAGATATCACATTCAATTTAGAAGTTACATGATTATAAAGGAAAGTAGGTGTTTTTACACTTTTCATCATAACGCTGGATCAGTAGCGCACCATTTTCAAAGCTCTATTTTACTGCAAATACTTTGTGAGGATGATATGTTGAAAATCATGGAAATGTTTAATATTTTCCTTGCCTTTTTCTTCATTCATAATATATATAAATGTTATAATCAATATTTATTGCTTGAGAGTAATATTATTGACTTGAATGATTCAGGTGGGGTGAAAGAAGTTTGTGTATCAACACCATCCAGGGCGGTAATTTAAATTGTATTATTGAGATTACTAAGTAGATGGTGTGGCAGAATGGCTATAGAGTGTGCACAGTGTAGGTTAGTTTAGACCTGCTAAAAGTTATTGGAATGGCTCCACAGTATTCCACACTTCAGTGTGCATTCATAGTTAAGAATCACTGGTCGACACGAATCTACGGAGAAGTGCAGAGAATATTTAGGAGACAGTTTCTAAGAGCAAGACGTATAGCCCATGCAAACATGCTAAAACTTGCAATGCTTCAAAATTTGATATGGGCAGTTACAGAATGTCCCAGGTGTTAAGTTCTTTCACCTCACACTGCAAGAGTCGTAAGGCAGGGACTTCAGGAACTATCTTTCTAAAAGCATGTGTAAAGCAATTTTATGTTATGTATACTATACTGAGGAGTATGTATGCAATAAATGGTTCAAGCAGTGAACCTATTCATCTTGTGTTGTGTAAGTCAAACCATGATTACGTCGATCTTCGTTTAAATGACAATAGCTCCCAGATGCATCAACCTATCAACTTCAAATTAATAGATCAATAAGTTAACATATGCCCCTTTCTATTTATAGTACAAAAGCTATATTAATTAGCAATTTTATATTTTTGATATATTTTTGAAAATGTCACATAGCCCGGTACCAATCATTTTGATACACCCTGTATTCGTAGTCGTATATTGAACATGTTGAAATGTTTATCTTAGTGCGTGACTACTGTCACGCCATATATTATACGGCCGATGTTTTTCCTGCAAAGAAACTTTCATTGTCAATTGTCCATTGTTGGTTATTCAACTTGAAAATAATACTCCCAACGTTCAAACAATTTTAAAAGTCAGCATAAAGGTTTGTGTTACATTATTTGGACGGTGTTAATTCATTCCAGAAATAAAATACACGAGTGAGGCCCTGAGTGGGAATAACATTGCTATTATTGTCACCGAATTAATCATATCTCTGGTATGGCTTAGTGGGAAATACATGTATTTGGAAGTTCGATCTTGGTTCGAACCCCGCAAGCACCTCTCTTTGATTTTTGATTGGATTTTAACTCATATTTTTAAATCCTAGTTTTCATTAAAGCCATAATATACGATTTCGGGCAAATTTGAAGTTTTGTCATTTCAAAAATTATAACAATATTTATAATATTAGTAAATAACTGTCAGGAAGGTTTTCACGTTACATTTGAAGCAGAAGTAGCGAGATAAAAATGAAAGAAAACACTTAATATCTTGACCGCTTAACTGTGGTGTTCTATGGGGGATTGGTCTAGACAACGAACTTGGCTGATTCCAATTATATTAGGTGTAATCCGAGGTGTAAGTTGAATATTGTGTAAAAATTACAAATATGCCAAAATATTAGGTTTGAAATTCGTGCATCTCATGATTTGATATGTATGCATAAAAGCTCATAAAATATGTTGCCGATATGGGAGGGGTCTAGTCCAATTAAAAAAATCGTGAAAATCTGTGTTGACGTTCCTTTATTTGATAGGCCTAGGCCTATATATATTCTTGAACTTTTAAAAATTACTTAAGTTTGACATGCTTTATTTGATTATATCATATTGAAAGCTACTGAACTTAAATGCATTTTTAAAAAAAGATATGAACTCGAATGTAGGATTAGGCTTAAACATGAACAAGAAATAAATCATGATAAAAGTGGGCCTTCAAGCCAACATTCATTAGGCCTATATTATTAAAGACAAAATGGAGAGAAAAAAAGAAAGGAAAAACGAACTGAAAAATTCCACATCATCGATAAGATAACATGGGAATCGAACTCTCAACCTTCGGCACTGCACACCTTCGCTCTGTCCACTAAGCCATCACAACTTGTTCGGGCAAAGGGTATTCTTTTGCTATCTTATTTCTCGTTCAACGTGTTCAAGGATCTCAGTCAACAACAATCTTTTCAAAACTGCTTGTACTTCAATTAAATGAGATGATACTACCTTCTTTGACGACTACAATATTTTGTTACACAATAGAGTATTTTGAATTTATAAAATATATAACAACAGACGTTTTTAATTGCTATATTAATCAATATTACATGTATAATAGACAGCGCCGGCTGGTATCCATTTCGTGAAGCATCGTGACACTTGCAACGTGCGCTTCCGGCACGCGGGACTCAAAGAACGCAACTTTTCAACCTACGACTAGGTTGTTCCACCGCTCATTTTCGCTGAAATTTTAATACAAGCTGTGGTTAATTAATGTTTATCACAACAGAAAAGCATTAGACCGGCGTTTCCTCAAAGCTGCAGATATAACCATTTTAGTGATCGTGACATGCATTTTCTCTCATTTTTTAGGCTACTTCGCGCACCAAAAGCATTCATTTTTTCCACAATAATTCAACTTTTACACGTTATTCTTTGCCTTCATTTTTTCCACAATAATTCAACTTTTACACGTTATTCTTTGCCTTATACTCATGTTTCAAATCTTATCTATGGGCTCAATATGGAAATGAAGGGAGAAACGACTCGTGTATTCCATTTTTTGATGTTTGCTAAAAAACCGTATTTGCCACCTGATTTTCAACATTGCGTTACGTAACAGCAGAGGTCACGCCGGTAAAAATGACCGGAAGTGAGCTAAGTTGCTGTCGTACTGTAACATTTTCAGAAAAAATAACACTGGCTAATGATAAATGATACCTCAACATATTTTTTTATTTTCAAATGTTCTCAAATTAGTGATAAACGCTCTTTAAAATGGTAAAATAACCCCTTCCACACTTAAAATAATTGAAAAAGTTTTGCTCATTTGACTGACTCTCTAAAGCGTGTGTAGCAATGATAAATAGCAAAGCCGTTGTTCAGACTGAAACGCCTTGAAAATATCATAGGAGCAATCTTGTTTTAAAATACATCAGAGTATTTATATACCCAATAACTCTTCTGTGAGTACATTCACATATTTATCAACACATTGACGAGGTTTCATATTTTGGGGCCTTGTCTATGGTGTAGAAAATACCGTTCAAAAGTTGGCATTTTAACTTCGCTACTTCGAAGGTTCAGTGGAAGACATTGTGGGCAATAATGAATAGAGATGCAGTCACCATGGTGACTGAGCGGTCAACCGTCTAGCTGTATTGTTGAATACTAGTCCGAAGTCCACTGCCCATTGTGTAGGGCATTTACATGGTGTGTTATGGTTGGGATTAGTGTCCGATCTCTGTAAATGAAGCATATTGATATTCAGGAAGAATCGATCAGGGCGCTAGCTTTATTGTCCTATGAGATGTAGTGCGAACTGCTCAAGCTGACTGTTCATTTAGTATCATAATCTATTAGGGAAAGATAAACACTATTCAAAATATCAATAGACAAGAAGAAAGGGATTTAGAGATTTTTAATTGAGTAGTTAGATGAATAGGCATGATTGAACACAAGGTTCTTTCCAAAACCCACTCGTAATGCGGTGTTATGTAATTGGATTAACTTTGCTTAACAACATGCATTATTACAATGCTCATTTGCTCATTTCACTGCTCATTCGCCCGTTTCACTGCTCATTGACTCATTTCTCCGTCCCTAAATATTAACATCCCTAAATATTAACGTCCCTATCTATGAACGCTGGTAAAAAAAATCAACTTCTCTATTTAAAATGGCGGTATTTTATTTACATGACTCATTCATATTCATCTTTGGCAATTAGCAGCGTCCTCATGATTTTTTGTTTTGAATTTTTTTGAACGATAAGTCACGCCCCCTCATTAATATTCATGTATGCTAATTAGTCACGCCCCTCATATATGCTAATAAGCCACTCCCCTCATTAATATTCATGAGCTCGTATGACCTTGAAATGGTCCCTACAGCTACGTATACTACTACTGTAAAATGTTTATCAGAAATGGTTTTGCCACGGCAGTGGCTATAATATGGAATTTGCACTTAAAAAATAGCCCATTCGGGTGCTATGTGGGTCTCTCAATCTTTTAATAACTTTATTTATTACACCCAATGTTGGTGGAATTTATGTCTAATAACATCTTTAATTTGGGCTCATACTGCTCATTGTTGCCAGATTGGCATGCATGAAGTTGGGTTAGACCAAAACTTGGATCATATGTCAGTGTACTATGCTTCGTCCTGAGTTCTATTCAACTACATTCATGCCCTCCAAGCCATGGAATTCACTGACTAGTCTACTAGAATGCATGCAGCTGATGACCTTGAGAAATAAACAATTCAAGATTAGAGTAGGCCCTATGCTAGTGGTGATGACTTTGTTTATTTAACTAGAAGAATTCAGGCAGATATGAAATGTGCTGGATATGTTTTTTTTTGTTTGTGGGTGAATTTTGCTATAATCAAAGAAATCTGGTGCATGACTCAATTTCAGTCCAGATTGACACCAAACACGTTCAAGTTGCTAACGTGAGCCATTTTGCGAGGACAGACAATTTTGGAGTTATAAATTAGAGTATTTTAGGATAGGAGTTAATGTTTTTTAAACTTTGCTTGATGTGATCACAATTAAGCTCCCATAATTTAAAGGCATATCAAGGTCATAATGTGTTCAATTGAGCATTTACATGAAACGTGGTGGATGTGATCACAATTAGGCGCCGAACATATTCAAGGTCATGTCAAGGTCATCTGAGGTCTGTTGTTGGATTGTTGGACGGTAATGAAATTTGGTGGGTGTCATCATCTTTCAGTGGGGAAAATTTCAAGGTTATCTGAGGTCAACTGAATTGATTGTTGTATGCAACCGTCATTTTCATTGATTTTGAGGCCAATTCATGACCATTTTCAACCAAAATTTAATACAACATTTCCCTATTTATAGTAAGATTCTGATTTAAATATATTTAGCACACATTTTAAGAGTAACATTTGTATTTGTATTTCGTAGTATATCCTTGGTGGTATTTACCAATAAATACCCATATGTCCGATCCGGTTAATTATTTTACACACAAAACAAATTACCAGCATATCAGGCACTTATCAATGCTAAATTATGAAACTTGATCTTCAGCCGTGGCATTGTCTGTTTAAAGACATTTCTTGTTAATAATAATACCTAGCTGCAGCTCGATAAAGTACACAGCTGCTTTACTGATATCAAGTTACCAAACGGTATTATGCTTAAAAATGTACAGCTCGATAAAAGTAAATATGCACAAATGTGTATACAACGTCATACAATTACAATTTCTGTAAAATGTTTATCAGAATTTTTTTAACACCTAGCTGCAGCTCGATAAAGTACACAGCTGGTTTACTGATATCAAGTTAACCAAACGGTATTATGCTTTAAAATGTTAATTATAATACAAAAACACACACAAACTCTGCATAGTTGCTTAATATGCACACCGAAGCCTACAATTTCTTGAAATATCATACAGTCACGTAAATTCTCAAAATGTAATTGCAAATTGCATAAAATTCGGCAAAGTTGCAAACAAATTTTTATACACACTTTTTATAAACTAATTGTCGATACTGCTTAACTTTAAACAGTAAGATGTTTAGTTCATACAAGCAATGAAAAATACCCAATTGATTTGATGTGTTTATCATTTGGGGTTTAGAAGTGTGTTGAAAGTCTTTAATTTAGTATTTACCCCTTAGGCTTATATACTTAACTGTGAAAGCACCAAGAAGAGTTTTAAAAGCGTTACAAGTATAAAACATATTGAAGTTTATAATTATATGTGTTTAATGTGCACCCCTTTTATAATAAATGCTAACAAATACTCAAACATAATACCTTATTACCAATGCGCCTAAGGCCTTCCCTGACAAAGTTGGCTATCTGATTTGCTCACATGAATTTACTTTAACATATTGCTCGCGGATCGAGCGAGCGATTGTGTGTAACGCGATTCTGATCATTGCGTTTTAATACGCGGTTGCGTCGCCAGCGTACAGACAAATCGTCCTTCAACGCGTATGTATTCGCCCAGCGGGTTTAAATTAGCGAGCGCGATTTGAATCTGCCGCTGCAAAATCTAACTTCAGACGAGGCAGACCATAATATGGTAATAATCAAGCTAAATTTCGCGCCTTAAGGGAGGTCTAATGAGCGTGAACCTGGTTTGGATGCAGAGGGAGTGTGCCTGTAACAGACACAGCCACCAGAAAAGGACCAGCTCAGATCGCGCGCCAAATAAGTTTGCAGTCCAGAAATTTCATTTTTTCTCAGCCTTGCAAAAAATAGGCAGAGGTGGGAATCGAACCCGGGACCTCGGTGTTGTAAAACCTACTGCGTTACCACTGAGCCAACTGACAATCAGCTATGAGAAGTTTGATAGTAATCCTTGATATTGCTGAATAGAATAAATCAATACTGATAGGTCTATTTATCTAATGTACGATGTTATTCAAATTGGCCTATAAACTAGGAATATAATGTGAAATGACTATCAATCGATCAATCAATCAAGTTGTCAAGTTATCAACAATCAATAATAAACCGACGTAGGCCTATCATGGAATATTACTAACTAGGCCTACTAACTAATATACCAAATAAATAAAATAAATAAATAAGTCAGTAAATAAATAAATAGGCATAGGCCTAAATAAATACATAATGCAGAATGCAGTTAGTATTTTAGTTGCAAAATTCCAAACATTCTATTCACACATTCTATTATAATTTTCTGCTATACACGCAAAGGACCTGTGCCTTTAATATATGTCCGCGCCTAATCAATAATGAGTCTTTCACCATGCTCACACACCATGTTAAACTATTGTATCCCTGCAAGTATTATACTGACCAAGTCCTAACACCTCAATGAAATGGATGCTATAACGTACCCAATCAAGCGAACATATCAAGGTCATATCAGGGCGTTATACAAAGAATGGTCAAAGGTCAACGTTTCCAAAGAAGTATAGTAATAGATGTAGACACAAGCTTTCGTGCGGGAAACATAAACACATAGTCGGCAGTCGTGTGGTTTTTATGAGATTTGATACGGCGCTGAAGTCTATTGGCTGTCCCAAAATCAGTACCAGACCCGGTTTCCAGACGGCAATGTGTGTGTTGTTACAAGGAATGCAAACTCATTTTATCAATGAGTGAACCACATAGAGGAATACGACATCTATAGTGAGCCAATCTGCATTCTGTTGCCTGCAAAAGCCGACGATCAGGTAAAAATTCTAAAAGCAGCGTGACTAGATATTTGCGTTAATTTCATGATACGTGTAAAACGCATTGAAAACGCCAAATTGCAGTCATAAAATATATAATATTAGTAAATCACCCAATCGAATGTTAACGTAGGTATGTGGAAAAGAACTGCAATAACAATAACAAACTATGTGCCCAAAGAGTTGTCTTTGGCATGTCGCTTTTTTGAAATATGACCAAATATATCAAATTTTGGAAAAACGCCCCAAAATTTAAAACAAACACGAACCTTCCAAAATAAATATATATTAGCACTCGGCGGCCCAGTCACTACCTGCCGCTGTGATTTGGGGTAACTCATTGCTTCCCCTCTCCAGATACCGGAACTTGAAGGTCGCTCATACCCCAGCCCTTAACAGGTTCTCATAATGTGTATCTATCTTGGAATAAGCGTGAAGTGCGCGAAGATTTTAGGGTTTTTTTTACTGTAAAATACCATGCATAACTTTGCTTAACAACATGCAGTGAATCGCCCTAGCAACTTGGTGACTGGTATTATAGATGTCCTTCGAATGTCTTACCTGCTATTGTAGTCATTAGGCCACTCATCAGACAGAAGCCCAATACAAGATTCAACCAGATCCATACGTGTATGTAGCGGTACAAGCTTGAGAGCCATTTCAGAACTCAATGCAAATACATGTTTTAAAACTGGACATAATATTTATGTATGCTTACATGTACATTAAGGCCATGTAAAAAAATAACATGTATATCGTCCGGACTTTTTCAAAAATCGGTGAGGGAGGTTCTTATTATTTGTTATCATGTTATTTTTTTTACCATTCATTTCTGTATAAAATTGCAATTGCAAAGTGTTTGTCAACAGTACATCATAAAATCGGGGAGGCCCCCTATTTTTTTGTTATTTCCCCAAAGCCCTACCCCTAGCTTGAAGAAAGAGTTTGCAATGTGTTTATAAATGATAACCAAGAACTTCTGAACATGTCTTTTTATCACAACAATTTTAAAAACAAAGTTAGGAAGCAAATAGGAAAAATAACAACAATATTTGAAAATCCCCCAAAATCGGTGAGGGCGGGGACGATATACATGTTTTTTATTTTACTTGGCCTAATATAATTCTTTACATGCTTTCACCAGTATGACCAGAGCAAATAAATCATGATATGTGGATACAACAGGGCTATCGCCCCGTGGGATGGCAATCGTTGTCCACTAATATAGGTTAATAACAAATTAACATTAACATTAACATTAACATTAACAATGTATTATCTGTTAGGAGTGACATTAATATTTATAATGCCTCTAATGCACGAACCTCGTAGGGGAGGCGAAGTACATTAGGGACATCAACATCTCAGTAATGTGAATAACCTATTTCATACACGAGATAAAAATCCCGTGACTTTTGCTGTTTTCATTTTTATACAAAATTGTCACTAAAAATGTTGGAAAATATGAGCAAATGTAAATGTATCAACCCTCAAGAACCCGTACTGCGCATTGTACGCGAAGTACATGCCTGTGCAATTAATACACTGCTGGCATTTTCTAACATTTGCTCTGATTGGTTCTCGCTATCTAAGATTGTCTGAAACACAAACACAGCAAACACAAAATGTGATTTAAACCTAGAGCTACGAAGGGGAGTTGTACCCCCTTCTCATGTTTACGCCCAAACGACCTAAACTAAATCGTAGAACCATCCTTTGCGCTCATTTTAGTGATAAAACTTTCAACCCATCACCTTATCCGGGGGTATGACCGGCCATCACAGATGACCAAAGAGGGGGTTGGTGAGGCCCACCAGTCCTTTCTACATTATAATCAATGATTTTCATTTCGCTCTTGCTAAATTATTCCATTTTTGTAGAATTTTTAGCCGAAAAGAAAATCAATTTTGCCTTACATAGCCAGAATTTCCCAAATTTGCATGGGCGCCCTCATATTATGACGTCATAGCGACATTATGTGGGGAATGTTTGTACTTATTTGGTATCACTGGATAGAGCGGACCCATAGCTATAATACATTGGCACCAAATAGAACGGTATGTGACGTTTATAATTAACATTTGGGGGTCGCAACAACGTCCTCGTCGTAGTCCGTGTTACAAAATACGGCTCGCTCAGTAGTTTAGGCTTAAAAAACGTTTGTTTGCGTTATAAAACGTTTTCTCCAAAAAGTTTAAAATGATATACACATGCACACTACACAAAAGTAATGCAACATTGCTGGAAAAAAGAATAATTTCGCAAAAAGTAAGTGAATATTGATACAATATCCAGTCGATTTCACATGACTTACTGAATGGAAATGATCTTTGAATGAAATAGGTAAGATTAAGGGTAGACGAGGTATTGTTGGTCGAAGCAACCAAAAAAATCAAGTTTCATTATCTAGATCCATATATTATTGAAAAATAACGCCTTGATGTTTTGCAAAACTTCATTCTACAAATCCAGTACCTTGACAACTTGCTTAATTTATTGTTGTTAATGAGTTATTTACGTTTTACAAAGGTGTTGTTGTTTCAGCCCTGTTTACAACATAACTCAAGAACCACAGGACCTATCAAATATATCTGTAATATTTGAATTCTTCTACACGTTCGCTATGAAATGAGCAATGCAATTTTTGCCAAAGCTCACTACCATTCGCAAGATGCCGTGAACGACCAAATCACAACAGTTTAAAATAGTTAATAACCTCAAATGGGATTTAAGGTGTTACTTGTGGTGACATCATGTGTCTATTACAGTGCTTACAATGGCGACAAATGGAAATCCGTTTGAGTGCAGACACGAAGAAATGTCCAGAAATGTTCTTCACGGTATAAGGAAAATTTAGTGCATCATAATTAGCAGAGGCTCCGGGAGATGATAAATAACGGGGGGGGCCTAGCCAAATTATTGTGTGGGGGGGGGCAATGGTACTTTTCCATAGGTATCCAAATTATTGCCCCCCCCCGGTTCGGGAGCCACTGTTTAGTGAATAAAAGTGGAGAGACTGAACGATCTATAGTCAAACTAGACCCTCCTTCGCGTCCGTGGATTGGACTGGTCATATGACTGTACCATTATTATCCAACCCAGAATACTGTAGAGATTTTCTGTTCCACTCCATCAGTTAAAAGGGCATTCCGTGAGTCACAGCATCATCCCCACTTTTTCTCAAAAAAGGTTGAGATTTGTATTCCACTGGAAACCTCTGGCTACAATACGACTGATAACAATGCTATTGATAACTAACAGAATTCAACTTTTCCGGTATGGATCATTCTGGGACACCATGTAGCTTAAGGTGACAAACAGACAGGTCTCTAGATCGATTCTACAACCATTCATACGTATCACAGTACCCGTTTTATTGGCTGACTCTGTCAACAGACACGCCCATGGTAAAAACAAATGTAACTTGTAGAAAATCGTGTTTATGACACAAAAACATTAAAAAATGATACTTTAAGGTAATGTTTGTTAGTTTCTGTATGGCACATCATACATACACATGTGTTGTGGTCAAAAAGGTAACAATCTTTTTTTTGCCCCTGACCCACGTGCCATTCCAGCCAATCCCTTAACTGGTGCAATTCTACAATGCCCAATTACAATGTCTTCTGTTGACATCAATGAGCAAGGAGGATCTATACAATCTGTTTCTATTTCTTTTAAGGGCTCTGGTATGAACGTTTCGACATTATTTTTTTGTGGGCCATGAGAGCACATCAGACATATCGAATTGAACTCTGAATACGAGGAATGTCTTTTCTGATATCAAATAATTAGCCTTTATCTGATAAGCTATTAGCTAGATATTAAGGTGACATTTTTGTCTTTAACAAACTGTTTTAACATGCCATTTTTCAATTTTACACTAGGGGCAAAAGTACCAATTGGAACGTTAACACCTAATCAGTTACCAATGTAATGCCAAAACTTTTTAACCCTTTCATGCACCAATTAAGTTTTAAATTCACAAAAAAATTTATATTGTGTTATTTTACAAGGGATTACAAGAACATAGCCAGTGTCAAATTTTTTGGTTGGTGTTCCATTAATTAATTATGCACATGTCCTCATATGAGGACACTGCGCAACAAGGATGTCAATATTAACAAATATTTACATGCTACATCTACATAGAAAAACTTTAGACTAAAGTAATTTTCTGAAATAATAGAGAAATTGGGGTAAAATGTAAACAACATGGGCTAAAAATGATGTAGAAATATTATTTGGCTTTACAAAATAAGCAATTAATTCAAAAAGCAGAAATAAGTGACATGTCTGCAACCATGTACATGCATACAAATGAATTGAAGTTCACGAATTACTACTTGTGAATTAGATTTCATGAATTACAACTTGTAAATTAGAATTTAAATTCAACTAGATGTTATTCCTAGCCTAATTAGAGTTCAACAACTCAAGTTAAAATACAATCACTATTACATCCACTCTGTAGTAGGCCTATTTCAATCTATATGTATGTACTTTCCTACTACCATGGTAAATGTTACATCTCTAAATGCACAGTGTCCTCTTATGAGGACGGGAGGGCGCTATAGTAAGACACCACAATGGCGCAGTGTCCTCATTTGAGGACACATATTTTTTTACTATTTTAAAATATTTGTAACAATATAGTTGTTTCCATTATGTTCTATAACATCTATAAAATACTAATAAAAAATTGTAGTCACTCTCCTACATCATAAATCAGGTAAAACATTTGGCCGAATCCAGGGATCATAAAGAATAGCGCATGGCTGTGAAATCCCAATTGTAGAAATGTGCCTGGGGGTAAATAGAGCCTGTAGGCATTTATAAAAGCTCAGAGAGTATACTGCCCTCTCTTGACACTGTAATGCTACATTGCACATTGATCAGGGGGCAATACATTTTTCATTGTGCATTTATTATCCGTCCTCATATGAGGACACGGTGCGTGAAAGGGTTTTGATATGCGTTACGTAATTAAAATCTATTGTCTCTCCTTGCACAACACGGAACAATTTGAATTTGGTTTATTAGCTCGGTACCTCCCTTATCCTGCAACATAACAATCTATGAATAGTGTAAACAGTATTTTTACCATGACCTTATGTATTGACTTAATCAATAAATAGTTCGAGGTACAGAAATTGTTGTTGTGACATTCATCCGACAATAATAATGTAGCTTCGGTTCATCCACATCTGATCAATTCCGTGGAGTAATTATTGCCTTTATCTCTTGAGGAAGAGCATCAATCAAGTTTACGAGGGCTGGGGTAAGGGCAAACTAAAAGTACTGGGAACTAGAGAGAGAAAGCGTCGAGGAATCCCAAATCACAGCGCCAGGTAATGACCGGGTCACCAAGTGCAAATGTGCATTTATTTTGGAAGGTTCATGTTTGTTTTAAAATTTGGGGCGTTTTTTCCGAAATTTGATATTTTGGTGATATTTCAAAAAGGCGACATGCCAAAGATAAATTCTGGATCAACAACCTTCATTCCCTTCAACCCGAAGGCCTTAATCTTAATCTTATTGAATACTAATTTACGCCCCCACCCACTTTTTCACGCGCGCGTTTTTAAGGTTTTTTGATCGCCGTTCCCAGATCAGATGTTTCCAGTCCACTGTCCTGCTTGAGTATATCTACATATGTAAGAGGTGGGTTAACAGGGTTTATTGTTCAATGTTTGGGTGTCAAACTTAACAGTTTGGCTTCAGGTTTGTTTTTACTCCTAAAAGCATGTCTACAAAGCGCGAAATCTATTTCTAACAGGGTTATCACAACTATTTTTCATGGCAATCTTAAGCTCCCACAGAGTGTGCTTCCTTTGATGACAATAATGAGCTGTACATCTTGAACAGGTCAAAGCACATACTATCCTGGTTTTAGTCGACTTCAATGCTAGATTTGGAACAGACAGCCATCTCACTTACCTTGCAGTTGTTGAACGCTGTTGCTAAAATACAACAAACCACAACAGCGAGATCCCAGTGAGCATTTGTGAGAAACATATAAGACTTCGTGACATCCACAACCAAATTTTTCTGATGCATAAAGTCATATAAATCAGGTGATGCTGCTATGTTAAATACGCAAATGATGTCTCAAATGATGATTATACCACCAAATGGAAAATTATGCGTGATCTTTCTGGCAAAGACAAGACGTCCAGCGGCAAGGTCAAGGGTACTCCATCAACAACTGAGAAGGACCAATACCTTCAGTAAATAATAATTCAGCTCCCTTCAACAATACTTCAGCTAAACAACAGCAATGGTCAACCACCATCTGAACTACTTCCACCGGCTACACAGGACCTACTAATCCAGGTCAATCCAGCAAACGTGGGAAGACAGAGACAGTAGAAAGCAGTCATACACCAAATGAAGAACATTAAGGCTGCATGTCTTGACCGCAGAATTACATCTGAAGTACTCCAAAATGTCAGTGATATAACGGTAGATGTTCATGGTTTTGGCACTGAAGTATACAACACTCACATCACCCAGCTTATGGACCACTAGCGGCATAGCCCCTCTACCTAGGGAGACTCTGTCGTTGCTTCTTTCTATTGGAGGCTTAAACCCACCACAAATTCTTTACCTTTTGACAATCCTATCATCGGACTTTAATAGTACACATTACATATCAGATTTATAAGAAACCTGAGATTCTCAAGATTTATGGGAAAAGCTTTTTGTACCTGATTGTAGTCATAAACCTTTTTTTGTTCTTGTGATTTTTAACCATAAATGTCAAATAGCAATAACTCGATTGACGTTCGGAACGTACAAATTTCGTCAAATTTCGAAGTTAAAAGGAAAATCACCAATATGCGGATTTGTCGAAATGTTTAAACGTCTTGCTTTAAGCGACAGAAGGCAAAGTAGTACTATACAACAAGTTCCCTTCAAAACGACCAACATTAAAGCAATGCTGCGATATTCTATAGGTGTTTTGTTCCGGTATACATTAAAATGATGTGCTTCTGCTTTCATAGGGAAAATAAATGGGTTATATAAATATTAGAGATTTCATTTATATCGTATTTTTACTGCAGGTAAATGGAAACTTTGTGTATGGAGGATGCCGTGACCATCAATTTTTAAAAGCTTCTTAAGTGGAATAACAATAACTTGTTTTATGTATTGCAAGACCATTGAAATTACTTCATTCTAATCGCAGCATTACAGCGAAGGTCTTCAAGTGGTCGGGGCACCAAACGCCGAAGCTTGTGATTGCCTTGTGCCCATTCAATTAAGTGAAACTTGACTGTGCCTGGCTAAATATTGCATCGGGGTTGCAACATTTTGCAAATTTCTGCTCAAATGCTTACTCTGTGTTTTTTCTGAGAATTTGAATTAAGGGCGCATAACCATACAATACTATTTGGTGGTGTAAAATCATATCAAAAGTGTGCACAAGCGAAAATGAATTCAACTATTTCAGCCGATGATTGCGACGTTTTACTTCAAGAAGAAGAGGCTGTTCCAAACTTGTACACCATCTATAAGAAGATCTTCATTGTAGTGATCGTACCCATTGTGGCAGGACTGGGCATACTTGGTAATGTTGCATTTTTATTTGTTGTATATCGCGTGCAAGAAATGCGGACTGTCACTAACTTTTACCTATCCAATCTTGCTATAAGCGACGCAACTTTGTTAATCGTTGGCGGGGTTCAGTACGTGTGGGCATACTTCACCACCCCAATTGATTTAGGTATAGTGGCGTTTCACACTGGCATCGGTTGTGTGTTAATGGAGTTCATCACATACATGCTTTATTTTACATCAGTGTGTTTGATAACACTCGTTGCCCTAGAACGATATCTGGTTATCTGCCACCCTTTAGCGCATCGAATTCGTAAAGGCAGAACTTGGACTGTACGGATGACAATTAGTGCGTGGTTGATTTCATTAGTTTCGGCATGTGTGACTCTTAATTATCATGAAACTGAAACTATATGCATAAATTGGTCTAACAACAGCGCATATGATAACATGGCGACAAAGTTTATCATCTGTAAGATAGACGTGAATACTTTCTGGTTTCGAACTCTTACGGTAATTGACTTTGCACAATTTACTCTGGCAGTAGTTTCGTCCTTATACATGTACGGCAGGATTATTTACGTGCTTAGTACAAGGCCAATTCTCAAGACCGGGCACAACTGTGAACAGCAGACGTCGTTAATACTTCACGATAGAAATCAAATTGCACGAATGGTGATTTTGAATGGAACTGTTTTCTTCATATGTCTGGGCCCATATGAAATATTCAATCTTGATCTTCTCAAGTATTGGTTGGTTGGTGAGGGAATATTCGAAGCGGAAACAATAAGGTTCATCTTTTGGCTAGGTCGCGTTACTTATCTATTGAATTCGGCAGTAAATCCGCTCCTGTATAACGTAAGTAACGAGCGATACCGAAGAGCATTTGCTGAAGTATTTGGATGTGTTGGTAAAAAAAAAAGAAAAATGAAATGAAAATGTTCTGCATAGATATAGAAAATCAAAATCACCAAAAGCACAAATAATTCGCGGAAAATAATTAACATTCTCGATATGAAGTTCCTGATGACTCTGTGATTCAATCCTGCAAATGCAAAGCACAAACACTTCATCTTTAATCGAGGCCGGGTGAATCAGAATTCATCTTGCCACGTGTAAATAGACTTTACATTACATTCATAATTTATTTGGTTACATCACGCTCCATTTGTTTCAAATCTTTGTAGCACATCCAATGATTTCTGTCATAAAATTGTGATAAAACACTAAAAATAGGTTTTTGTCGTTTAATATCTAAAACTATATATCGATCTTCGTCTAAGCTTTCAAACGGATTTCCGTACTGCCGCCCTGGAGAGCTTTGGAATACGCGATGTGACTGGAGTAGAAACCTTGCATTCCATTGATATCACATCTTCATTGTTTCATGCAAAGAACTTTATTGTCTAGTACGTATTGTGAATTCTATAGGATATTGAATGAATGCTCAACTTACAGTTTGCCGAATTCTTATTTTTCAGCGATGTTGCAATACGTTTGGCTAGTCTGTGTAGATTGTCGTACTGACAGACATTATTTCAAATCACAGCAAGATATCATTACATAATATTGTTACGAGTCGCTTAATGATTCAAGGTCAAAAACACCTTTTTCCCAAATTGACTTCAGAAAAAGAAAAGTGTGGCGTGAGAAAAATTGTGTCCTGCGAAGATCACTGTTCAGCGTAGTCCACTGAAGACCTTTAAATCTTTTGCATTAAATCCTCGCATAGTATGATAGTAGAATATCTCCAAAATAGTGCTATTGTCACCTTCCACACTATTACTAATGGAAAACAGGTCTGAATTTAGCAGCTGTCCCCCTGTTTCCACTTACATTGACAGATGTGTTGTTTCATAAAGCAGACTTCAGCAATTCGACAGAAGAATATATTCCGTTTTTGGAAGAGGTACGCACTTTGACATATTCTAATTCTTCTCCGATATCACTTACTAAATAGTAGTACCTTGACTACATAAAATATTTATGTACGCAATTTCCTTTCTTTGGAAATGGACTGTAAGCACACTGTTACTAGCCCAAAACAACACTCTACTGTGTCGAATTGTCTTCACAACATTTCACATTACATCACTTCCTATGGGTTTTTCCAAAAACGATGTCATTTTCACTTTACAATTTTGGGGATTTTCCCAATTGTGCAACACAATGAACATTTTAGAAAAGGGGATTCACAAGTATCCAAAATTAGAAATGATTTAATTTGTTTTCATCAACTTGATGAATGAGAGGGAATTCCCCCAAAAAACACCACTCATGAAATAATCTAACTTGTAAACAAAGATAAATGATCAAATTAAATTACTCAGGACACATCACAATATTCAACATTTTACAAATTAAAATACACAACAAATGTCAGCGCATACGTATCATGGTTAAACTGTTTAAATTGTAGGATCCACCTAATTGTATTTACGTATTATAAGTACAATAAGAGAACTATGTGTCATTGATACATTTTCACGCACGGATGTATCAAAATAAATCAAACGTTAAAAAATGCCAATAGAATATAAAGTATGATGTATCTGATAGTTAAATCAACATCTTGTTCTCCCACAACTGTCAAATAACGGGCGTGTGATAATAAGGACTCCCTAATTCTAATAAAATAAATTGGCTCAATCTCTGCCCTCTTTACAGGGATATATTGACCTTGATACAAAGTAAACCATATATTTATCAAAAGTCCGGTACCAACCTAGAAAATTAATTTTTTTTTAACATCGGTCAGAGGCCCTGTTTACCTATCGTATCTGTTTTTAGCACAAATTTTGATATATCATATCTCGCTGATTCAATAGGACCTGATACGCACTAGATAAATGCAGTCATGGCGGCATTAAATCGTGATTTTAGTCGACCAGCAGTTCCTATCCCTGGTTTACATGTCTACGATGGTATAACCTTTCCACGGATCGTCAAGGCGTCCAGCCTAGATGCCATGAAAACATGGCAAGTACGGGAAGACGACATATTCATAGTGACTTATCCCAAATCCGGTAAGAGTACAAAGTAATATTATAAATATTCTAATTGACTCGTGGAACTAGAGCCTGATTCATGATCTTTAAAAAATATATCTCAAACTATTTGAAGACGTGTTTTTTTCATGTACACATAAGCATCACTTTTGGGGCGGATGAACAGACTTAATAAAACAATCGAAATCTTCTGTCTTAATTATCAACAAACACGGAATTAGCTCTCATATAAGTAATTTTATTAAGCTTACATATAATATTATTATAAATCGTGTTTCTGTTGTGCTGACTTGGTAACCGGGACTAGGTGAAACCGTGAAGTCAAAAATATCTTCCACGTCCCAAAGGCAATGTTCGGTTCCATCATACCACCACAAAGGTAACTAACATCGTCAACTTTTGTTCTGTTTACTATAGCATCATAGCTCCTATCCTAGCAAGGGATTCAAGGGAGTCTAATACCGCAGACAATTATGGTCCCAATTAGGTTGTTCCGGTTGAAATCCATACACCCTCTATTTGATCATGTGTGTGAGGGAGTATGAATTTCAAATGGGGTTACCTGGAGAGGTGGCTAAAATCTACACCCCCTGTGTGTGAGATTAAGGTCATGTCTTTCATGTGTATATGAATTTGAACTGCAATATCCTATTATTATATTCCATATTTACCCACTTGACGTCCATATTCCCATACAAGAAGAGTGTAAAATGAACACTATTATAAGGGAAGTAAACATTTCAATGATGCTCTCCATCCTGTCATGACTTTCATGTAGTTGTGAAATCATTGGATCAAGTCGGCGGTTTTATCTTATAGTATCTCACATCTAGTCGTGTGGCTAAGACCCGGGGCTAAGGCTATATCCCCAACCATGTTATTGATGTTAACCTGTGTCATCGTGGTCATTACTTGATGTGTGCTGATGTTAATGTATTTAATCACGTTTAATAGGCACACACTGGATCTACGAGATTGTTAATCTGATCGTGAACAAAGGGGAACAAGCTAACTTTGATCGTAGCCATATGGCAACAAGACCAGAAAAAACTATTATAAATGGTGACCTGAGAACTATACAAGATAACACAGATGCAGTCGCAGCATCACCCGCAGGTTACGAAATAATGGATAGCTGGGAATCACCTAGAATTATTAGCACACATATGCATGAACGACATATGCCTCCAGATGCGTGGACAAAGAAGGCCAAGGTATGATGTAAATTGAGATTCCAATATGTATACACCACTTATAGTTTGCCAAACAAGGTATTTTCTATGAGCACAACATGTAGAAGATTACCAAGTACAGGGTGTCCAAAAAGAGGTAACATGACTTGTAGAAAATGAACCGCATTTTGCGATGGTACCCCAATGCGATCTAATTCTGTCAGATAGTATTTGATTCCTTCATGTACAGTAGTGTCTTCTAAGGTTCAACACCGTATCGTAAAATCAACTTAAATCCTTAATGTACGATTTCCGTCAAATTTTAATTTTATTATTCTTTATTCAAAATGTTGAAATAGTATTAGTAATAACTGCCGGGAGGGTTGCTGTCCATTTAAAGTTGAAATAACAAGGTAAAGTCAAAGAAATCACACTGGTTATTTTAGCCATCTAACATGCAGTTTTTTGGGAGGACATATTATCATAATTTTTAAATTATGATAATATGTCGAACTTTGCTCTATTGACCTACAAAGACAACAAATTTGGCCGATTCCATTTAGGTGCAAGTTGGGACATGTGTAAACATTACAAATATGCAAAAAAATCAGGTTTGAAAAAAATTAACCAATTTCACATTATAAGATCGTACATGATGGCCTTAACTTATGAGACCAAGGGAATGACTAATCATCAAAATATTGAAGAAAAGTTGAACGTGGAACAAAACATCTTTGTTTTCACATTGATATAGTGCACATCTGAAATTGAATTAATAAAACTACTGTATCTACTATGCTATGGTTGGGTTATCTTAAATGCACCAATTCCCGATATTAACGAGCATCGTGTTTAATTATGACACACAAACATTGTGCTGGAGATTGCATGGAATGCGGGCGAAGTACCTAACGTATTTGATATGCCATTTGTTAACTTTAACGTTTTGATTTTCACAAATATACCCTTGTTTGGATACTCTGATCAAAAATCAAAAGTTTAAATTTCATGAGTGTGTCATTTTTTCAAAGTCATAGCAGAAACGTTGTACAGGGTGTCCCAAAAAAAAGAGGCCCCTCTTTGCGCCATCTTTTTCTCCTATTTCAAAAAAGTTGAACAAGTATATGTTGGTATGTAAAGAAGCCTTCCTTTACCCGTTAGCTTTAATAAACCGAAACAATTATTTCAATCGGCTCATAACTTTTGAAGATATGCCCTTTTAAAGAAATGTATCCGTTTTTCACTCTGTCCACGGCGGAGGTTTGGCTGCTTCAAAGATTGAAAAGTGCATATACCATGCATTAATATAAAACATTCCTCGATGATAACTTTATAAAATAACTTTATTAAATATACTTTATTTTAGGGAATGGGCTTTACCGGTGGGCTTATCATGCTTATGGGTTATGGATTTTGTTAAGTGTCATTAATTTGGGCGAAATTGATGTGGGATACGACTTCTTTTGCTATACTTGCAATTACTTATGTTTTTCTCGGTTGTTTTATGCCTTTTTGTTTTATTATGTTTCTTGCTTTCTTTTTATTGACAACATAAGTCATTTCTCTTTTTGGAATAAAGGGTAGCCCTGAAAAGGGCTGTTTAGTTTGTCTTTAGTTCTTTTGAAGTGAGCTTACTGTGATGCTCTGCCCTCTATCTGGTTGCCTCCTTGACGAATACAGGTTTCAGCCCTAGTCCTCATTGCATCAATTGCGTTGCGTACCAACCTTGTGCGCCGGATACTTGCGAATATAGCAGTAATACGTTTGCAAAGATCTTGGATTTTGCCACAAATGAAGAAATCAAGTGGTGTGAGGTCGGGTGATCTTGCAGGCCACTCCACAGCATGACCTATCCCAACCACTCTGTTTGCTATCCGTGGACAGAGTGAAAAACGGGTACTTGTCTTTAAAAGGTCATACCTTCAAAAGTTGTGAGCCGATTGAAATAATTGTTTTGGTTTATTAAAGCTAACATATTTGATCAACTTTTCAGAAATAGGCGAAAAAGAGAGCGCAATGAGGGGCCTCTTTTTTTGGGGGACACCCTGTACATGACTTTTATTGCCTCGATCAATTTGGTATTTCCTGCAAGTTTAGAGTTGGAATGTACTAATCGTCATAATGTATAATCGTTTTTTTTTCACATAACTCAATTTATTCAAAAAATAGACAATCTGGACATTTTTTCTCTTCTTCTAATTCTGGCGATGTGTGATTCCCACGAACACGCATTTTTACTCTTAGTCTTTGCATTTTAGATAATATATTTGGGAAGAAATCCAAAAGATGTCTTCTGCTCCTTCTTCGAATATACGCTTCCAATAATGCGTCCGGAATTTCAAGACTTTCCTAACCACATCAAAGTATCTCTTCTAAGTGATGAAGGTAGGGTGAGGACGTTCTCTCTTTGATTTATTTAGGACTTGTCATTCGGGCTTCCAGCAACATACCACTGGCTATTATTCTATATCACTATCCTGCACTAAGATCCAATAATGATCGCAGAGCTTAGGATGAGGGTTAAGTTTCTACCGTATCTCACAGTCTGTGATCTAATCATGTTGCTTTCCATTGTTTCAAGCAATAGAACGCGGTTGAAGCACTTGTGCTATTTGCCAAGGCGCTGGCCCGGGCGCTGGTGGGTTTTAAAGACTGCTTACCATAAAGCAGTAAAGATTACATCAAGGTATCGGTCCGCGGGAAATGTGTGGCGTTATCATGCAGAAAATGGTCAGTATGCAGACCCATATGAGACGGATAAATCACTATGAATACACTATTGCGAAGTAATTATCCGGCATAAACCTTACGAGTGCATGTATCAATGCATACGTTAATTACTGTATACCAATCAAATTAATATACTCGATTGCCCATTCAAGTATTATGACGCAACGCGCGAATTGAAACTGAAAATGAAATAATATCGAATGGTATAATATATGTACACTTATGTCATCCTTTTATTTAGTTATGATGGGAACGTGGTTTGACCACGTCTTAGGCTACGAGAAGCGACTCAATGATGACAACTTTCTGTTCGTAAAATATGAGGATCTTCAAAAGGTAAGCTAGTCTCTACACATAATTTAATTTAAAACTTTCTAGATTTATTTGCCAATATTATAGCTATTATAATTCGAAATCTCTGCAATTTTTTATATATACCACAAACACAACAGAGCTTAGCCATACGGTTCTGGCTGTGAATCAACGCTGCGGCGCCCGAAAGTGTAATCACATACAAAATATAGAGTTTTCGTTTCATGAACATCATGCGTCAATAGATTTCCTAAGCTCAAAATTGCATCTAATGACTTTGAAATAATGAGCAATATAAACAATAAGTTTCAGCATAATCTGTCAATATATACAAAGGTAACCTTGAATGGCACCATTCTGATGACTTTAAATGACCTCCGATACACACGTCTTTTATTTAAAGAATGCGTACACGAAGTTTCATAGCAATCCATCCAATAATCATCTGGTGATCTTGAAATAACCTCCATGATGTTTTGCATGATACGTACACATAACAGATTTCATTTTCAAACAAGATTCCATTGACAAAACAAACTGAATTTCTACTCATCACTATATTCGTCAGGTATAACTGATATGGTCATCTGATCCACTTTCCCGGGAAACTGGTACTTCTTAGTCTCTTTTCCAGTCTTCAAAAGAGGTTCGTAGACGTGACTTTTGTCCCCTCCTCTCTGTTCATGGTCTTGCTTCCTCTTCTCCTTTTTCCATAGCTTCCCGGATCCCATACTTCTTTAGACTTTTTGTTATGCTCCCACCCAAGGATCTTGGATTCGTCCCAGTTTATCACATGATTTTCTCTGGTGACGTGATTAGAAAAAGCTGATTTTGTCTGTTCTTTTTCTGCAGGTTTGCATTCTGAGCGCGTGTATTTTTTGTTATTTGTCTTTTTCACTTTAGCTTAGTGTTCGACCAGTCGGGTCCCAAACATTCGCAAAGTTTGGTAAATAGGTCAAGACCATAAAGCGGGAAACACGTTGGCATGGTTTATAATTTTTTCCCTGTATAAAGTTCGATGACCTCTATGGCGGCCATATTGTTCCCCAGACTAAATACTACATCTGAGCCAAATTTCACACTTTTCACAAAACTTTAACAATGGTTTCACCATTCTGCAGCACTATTTTGCATGCTTCTTTTGCTAATAATGGTGATGAACACAATGAATATATACAAAGTGTGATCTAAATGTCTGCGGTATGCTGCTTTATTACAGGACCTCCTTGGAGAAGTGAAGAAAATTGCTACATTCCTCGGTAGGCCATTATCCGATGAAATTGCCGAAAAAGTGGCTCATTTTTCAACTATGACTGAGATGAGGAAAACATATGACAAAATTGAGCAAGAAAATCCAGAGGGCAATAAGCACACTCGGGGGTTTGGCAAACTGAAAAATCTCAACAAAGGTAAGCATCCGTATTTACAATTAAGTTACAACTGATGAAAGATGGGCAATTATCCAATAAACTAGTTCATATTATCACTAATACAGGTGCCTAACCACATGTTAACAAATATGTAATAGTTATTGATGATTATTAATAATTATTAATAGTAGCATGTAGTGCGACTCTTCAAATTCTGACTGTAAGACAGATTTGTTTATAATTACATGGTTACCTATTAAGTGATATTATAAGTAGATTACCTCAAGAGCTACGTATAACAGGCAGTGGCCTCTGGACACATGTGCATGACTTTTGACCTTAAGTGTTTGAAATCAATTATGGTAACCAAATGGCTATTATCCCGACGCCCCCGTTGACTAAAATTTTAAAATGTTTATGTAAGGTCACTATAAAAGTTAGTTACGTAAGGCAAACTGTTTTATATGGTAAAATAAAGTAAAACATTTTATTTATCTATACATTCATTTACTTTTACAGGAAAAGTAGGAAATTGGAAAGACAGGATGACAGGAGATCTGAATGCATTGTTCGACGAGGTCTACAAAGAGAAGATGGCTGGCTCCAAATTACACTTCGAATTTGAAATCTAATCACGCTTGTTTACAAAAAGCAGCAGCGAGAGTAAACATGAAAATGCATAATGTAATGACAACGTCCAAAATTTTTCTGAATACTCTGGTCCATCCGGGGGTCCATCTTTTATCAGAGTCGCCGAGAGTCATTACATCTGACAATTGGGCGTATGGGGCAACGCCTGAAAATTTCCACAAACGACTTACTGGGGTAACAAATTGCTACAAATATTGCAAGCGCAACAGCAATAAGGCACATGCTTATATCTTGAAATGCGTTCTGTTAACTTCATTGCGGGCTCTCATACCCGACTCTAATGAGGCCGCCCAATTTTGCCCCACTCAAATCTGGTAGAAACATTTACAGAACAAATGGTGGACACCACACCAATTATATGGCATTTTACTCAAATGGAATTGATTCCTACCCTACTGGTCCGCGAAAATTCAATATACTAGTACCGCCCAGCGTGAGGCTAACCTGAGAATTGCCATGATAGTAGGTCGAATCCACCAGTTCTTCATCAGCCACGCATGGCGAATTTGTTCGAGATAGACCGATCGACTCAGAATAAGCAAACCACCGGATACCATCAAAAAGAGTTCTCCCCATTACGAATGCAGCGTTGCCATTTATTAGCTGAAATGACTAATTTTTACAATCTGCGCATGCTCATTATCCTCTTTAACGTTGCCAACTCAAGAAAATTTGATTTTGTTTTCGTCAGTTTTTGTTTCCAATACGCACAGTAACGCCTATCATATTCTATCAACACATATATTCAACTGCAAGTCTTACAAAAGTTCTGTACAAGTAGCAAATATAACTGTATATATTAAAGGGTTTGAGAATATAATCATAATTTTATCAAAAGAATCTACACCATCATATCACTACATGTAGGCTATTTTCATTATAGGAATAAAATTAATTCATATCAATGTGCAACGGAGGAATGTGATCTTATGTTCCCTGAGTGTACTATTATATACAGACCATTGAAAAACTCGACCTTCAACAATACAGGGACAATAGGTTTAGCCTGTTTATTTTGAAAGAAAACTCATAGGTGAATTAATTACATCGCTGAGCTATTAGCGATTGGTTTTTAGCCAATGACTGGCTTTTAACCAATCGCTCACCGAGCGCGGAGTACAAATATAAGCTCTATTTGTAATAGGAGCTACTTTCAGCAGCCGACAGGCCGTTTATAAGACACGTGCTTTGATGCCTATACAAAATAATGATTTACCTGGCGTGGACGATGTGTGACGCGGCAAGAGTGGGTCCAATAAGTGTTGGGGTGCATATATCGAGGGTTCAGAACCAGAAAGCCGTAACGCACTATGATCAGCTCTCAAAAAATGAGCTTTAAGTTGGCTCTTTGCTTTGGTCTTCAAAAATCAATATTTCCTCCACAATATCTTTTGTTTTCTATTGAATTCTGCCATGATTAATTCTATAGTGGCCTGGCCACTTTATGTTCATTTTGTGGGAGCAGGTGATTGTGAGTTGAGGCTTTCTAGCTCGCAACCCTTGATATATATCAATGTCCTGGAGATACATGACCATTGACTTTATTTCTTGGGACAAGAGCTGTACTTTTTTGTGATCATTTATAACTTGATTAAGGGATCTGGAATGAGCGTTTTGAGCGTTTCGACAGTATTTTCGTGGGACATGAGAGCACATCAGACATATCGAATTGCATTCTGAATACGATGAATGTCTTTCTGATATCAAATAATTTTAATTTTTTGAAATTCACGATATAATACAAATTTTATGACAAATTATTAAAATTCAATATTTTTCACATTTTTGATAAAACAGTCCTCGGAGAAAATTTTATAAATCTAAAGACATATTCTTAAAGTGTATGTAGCTGGGAGGAAAAGCCGACGATCAGTTGAAAATTTTGACCTTTCATATTGAAGATATGGATTTTTTTCCCCAAAAGACCCAATTTGTTTCGGTGTTTTGGGAAGAAAATCCATATCTTCAATACGGAAGGTCAAAATTTTCAATTGATCGTCGGCTTTTCATTCCACTTACATACACTTTAAGTATAAATCATCAGATTTATAAAGTTTACTTGAGTACTGTTAAATATCAAAAATATCAATTTTAATCATTTGCCATAAATGTGTATTACATTGCGAATTTCAAAAAATCAGAATTATTTGATATCAGAAGGACATTCTTCATATTCAGAATGCAATTCGATATGTCTGATGGGCTCATAATAAATACTGTCCAAAAGTTCATACCCCACCCCTTAAAGCATTTAAAAATTTAATCCCCGTGTGTGACCTTCGACTTCAATAACCCAATTTTTTTCCTTAGAACCCGGCATATCATGAAGCTTCACACCTTCCAACCCATTTTTGTAATGCAATTATTTCAAAATGTCATATGCAACGACAGCGGAATGAAAATGATACAGTTCCATTGCTGGATAAAAAAGAAACATCAGCGCTGCTGTAGTTACCTCACCGAAACAGTGTTGCAAAACAACGTGAAAGCTGGTCTTGTATACAAGGAATGCACGAGATATCGCGACTTGCAACCAGCGCGATATGTTTATTACTACGAGATATATCAAACAGAAACGCGTACATTTTGATATAGGTCGACCCATCTGGTGGACACTTTTCGCAGCAAGAAGCATCTGAGTTTGAACCCAAACTTGTACGATACACAATATCGCATAACATAAAACAATTATCGCTTGGTCATAAAGGTAATCTGCATTGATACTCAAAATAGTGGTCGCGGCAATGAGCCTCAAAATGAACCAAATGAAACTTGCAGCAGCTGTGATGAACAAAAGATAGTCACTACTCGTAAACCTGAGTGATCTGCACGAATTCGTTCGGTAGATCTTATATGTTGTCACAATACATGCCAGTATATTAGGCAAAAAGACTGCAATTTGAATTCCATAGTTTATCATATACTGCGTGTTACCTAGGTCAAAAATGGTCCAAGATAGAAATGGGTGCAATTGGTAAATGACAAGATCAAATATGAATAAGCCTGCATGAGTGACAATGACGAATAGGGTAAATAAACCTGTTTTGATTTTGTCATTCGAGTGCAACCGTTTGTTGCGGTGGTTTACCTTTGACCTTAAAAGTCCATACTGCTCCGACTCAGTAACATCAGGACTATAGTACCACAACACCTGCTTACGGTCTTCATCGGATTCGATCACGCAGCTGTAGTCATCTAACACTTCATCTGCATACCGTCTCACATCTGTTGTAATCCTGCTATCTCTCATTCTGGACACTACACGGTCTTTCCCAATGAGATTCCACAGGTGGAATAGAAGACCCATAGAAATGGTCAAAAATTCCAGGAAGAATGGGTCTAAAAATACCATTGTTATTTCGATGGCTTCGTAAAACGTTGATTCAGTAGTGTTTTCCGCGGTGCTGTTTCCTACGATGTCGTTTTGTGATATGATATTGGCAAAGCTTCCCAAAGTTACCGTTATCCACACCCAGACTTTGTCAGCAATCATCAACGCAATTGAATAATGAAATAAGCAGTTGTTAGGAAGTATGGCGCCGCCATATTTTGCAAGAAAAATAATCTGAATAACTATGTAAAATAAGTAGGTAAACACATCAAGAAGGGTTACCCAATATAGTTCATTGTCCTCGAAGCATATGATATAAATTATGTTACACACTAACCAGAGACCAGCTCCAACGCCAAACACAACTACCATTTGCAAGAAAGGTATTTCATGACGATTTTCAGTTCGCGCTGGTGTCAAATTGTGGTCTGAAATTTTGTCATGATCAGTGGAATGGTAAACGTGTTGAGAGAGGTTGATTGACTTTCGTGACTGTCTTTCCATGAAGTCTACTTTACCATTATTTTTCCACGTTTTCGTTCTACCAATGAAATACAAACAAAAGGCGGACACCGTGATAGTACAAAGCGTGTGAATTGGCTGTGTGACGTTTCTGGCGTTGGTCGAGATCTTTTCAGGTTCGTTTGATGAAGAAATCAGGACAGGAACGAAAGCTAACGCGATGGCAGCACTACCAAGAAGAAATATCAGCATGAGAGCGGAATGGTAATTGCCGTTACTGCCACCCTGTGGTTGAATTGCAGTCTGAAAAAGAAAAAGTAGGAATATATATATAAACCTTTGACATCGTCACCCGGGCTTCGGCGTACACTATACCTTCGTGCGTGTAAGATTCTATGAAATACACCGGTCGGTCAATGTATCAATTTGAGGCCAAAGCAATAATTTCTCGTAACCAGAATTTAAAAATTAAAAGTTAATTTTACAACTGGGATCTTGATCGATCGAAAAAAATTAGCTATACAATAAGCTACAATAAATTTGCCAACGCCACGGTAAAGCCGTCAAATTGGGCTAGTTCAGTTTATAACATAAAATCGTTTACGACCAAATTTCATTTCAGAAAACACATTACGTATGATATTGACGCTCTATCAATTGAATTGATTCTCCAATGAGAAAGGCACGATTATTAAAATAATGTACTGTTGGCCATTGCAGTCAACGACATAAGGTAAAATATTAATCAACGGTTATTTAAAATTGAAATTACTGCACCAATGTGCCTTCATCTTTGCATCACAGAACCAGCAAATACAAGAACGTTTTAAAAAGGTTTTAAATAAGTTATACTTTGGCTTTTGGCTTAGGTAAAAACGTTATTATAACATTAAAATGTCGGGTTATATAAAGGTCATGAAAACGTTTTAAAACACACTACAACAATATTTTAACAATGTTTTCAAAATGCTATTGTAAACTATTATTGCAAACACTTTTTGACAAACATTTTGTCAACACTTAAATAACATTATGTTAAAATATTTGCACCCAGCAAACACAGAAATGTTCTTAAAATGTTTTTTTTCAAAACGTTTTAATATCGTTGAAATGTCGGGTTATATAAAGGTCATTAAAACGTTTTTAAAACGTTATTGCAAATATTTTGGGCAAACATTTTTCGCAAAATATTTTTTCAACCCCAAAATAATATTCTGTTTAGAATGTTTTGTATCAAGTTTTCAAAAATGTTTTTGGAATGTTATTAAAACCTTTTATACCCTTTATATAACCCGACATTTAAACGTTTTCTGTAATACATTTTGTGTTTGCTGGGCAGTAGATTATCAAAAAATGTTTTTTAATCTTATGAAAACGTTTTATACCCTTAATATAACCTTTATATAACCCGATATTTAAGCGTTTTCTGACAACTTTTATAACCTTTTGCGAATGATGTCGAAAACGTTTTGTGTTTGCTGGGGACGTATCATACTATCAAAATTCATATTTCGACAAATCGCGTGAATCGTTCCTTATTTTAATATTAACAAACAAAATAAAATAGTTACCCCGATCTGTGAACTTCAAATCAATTTAGAAATAAAAACTTACCTGGTGTCGCCCATGTACTGAGTCCATCCTATCAAGCTCTTGAATTATCGAACCCATTTCAACTGATGGAGTTAGCCTATGTACGATATCGGAATATCGGAAAATAATAATAGCGTGTTTCCTTGAACGGAGAACTGACAAGATTCTAAATTTGTAAGTTTGAAAGCTCAATATTGTGTTATTAGTGGTCTTTTCAGCTACGTAATGAGACTAGATTCTAAACTAGGAATTGAAAGCAAAATTTTATTATCGAAGAAAACCATTAACCATTATATTTGTAACCTGGCCAAAACTATAAAGCAACATAAAATGACTAATAATTTGGAGGAACTGACGGCAAAAAATAACGTTAAATAATCTTAAAGCAAATATATTAGCTGTTATATGAACAAATCAGACGACAATCAGACGCAATCCTTCATAAAAATCCATTAATTACTTCCCCTTACGTTAATTGGACAGTTAATTGTTGTAGCCATTATATAGCTAATTCATATTGAACAAGAGGAATACAATGGAATAGAAACACAATATAAAAGGACTAAAAAGTACGTTCAAGTTCAAGTTCAAGTTTATTCACATATATGTCTGAAAGTAAATATTTTTACAAATAGTAGGTAGAATGAGTAGGTAGGATGGTAATGTACACTCGTCCTGTAAAGTGTTGTTCAACCGGTACACACAAATGACTTAAGCTAATCGTGGATCCACCATTTGAGTTGTTAAAAATGTTAACCCACCAAGGGATATGGACTTCAAACTTGGTAATACCGTCAATTTTGCTTATATTCTTGCTTTATATAGCCAGAATTGCCAGGGGTGAATTACGGAGGTAAATAAGTCTAAAAGGAGAAACGACAGTCGGGGATAAGGACCACAACACAGATTTACAGAAACAAAGTTAAATGCATTAACAGTTCGATTTTGTCCAGCATTCATATACATATATAGGCTGCATGGCTAGGGCAAACTATAGAGGGCATTAACAGTCCGTATTAAAGTTACTTGAATTTTTTATGACACCACCCGGTACTCCACTAGTTTGATGTTAGGTTGGTTTAAGGTGTCGACACCCAATGGGTTTTAACCTCAAACCAAGTAATATTTCACCAGTTCTGAAGAACATGCCTATTATTACTAGTAATTTTCTGTTTGTCACCCTGTTTCGGACTTTGGGGTAAAGCGCGTTACACCCCATTGTCGGCGACACTGAACATTGTCATCAAAGCACAAAATAGCTCCAACGCTAAACACAGCCATTTGCAAGACATGTACATTTCATTTCCAGCTGGCTCTTTACGTGATTGTTCGGCTGGAATCTGATCAAGATCAGTAAAATATGTGTACATCCACATCAAAATGATGCACTTGTCAGCTGCTACATGTGTCTCATTTCACATAATAGCTAAAAATATAAACCAGACTCATCTCAAGGGGAGTTCTCTTCAAATAATTACCACATCACATGGTTAAGGAATGCTCTCAGTATTCCTAAACCATGTGACTTGGGGATGATTTGAAGTGACCTCCACTTGAGATGAGTCTAGTATTTATTCCTAGCTAGCATTTGAAATGAGACACATGTAGCAGCCGACAAGTGCATCGTTTTGATATGAATGTACACATATGGTAGACGAATCTTTCAGAAGAGTGTTTGGGATTTTCTTTTCATAAATATAACTTTTTCTCTTTTGTCTTGATGAAATATGAACAAAAAGCTGACATAATGACAGAACAATCGTCATGAATTAGTTTTGAGCGGTGTTGTCTCATTTTCAGTGATCGTTGATATCTACCATAATAAAAATGCCTTTTTTGACAAAAAAATCAAGAAAATTACCTCGTACTCTAATTCAGTTTGATATCTATAAATTTATGAAAGAGTGATATTCCGAAGTTGAACACAAAAGCTATGTTCAAGGTTGAAATGATAATTGTCGTCAAAAAATGGTGTTAATGTTCTAGAGACACATAATTTTTCAAATTTGTTGAAAGTATTTAACTTCTTAATTTAGAATAGTCAATTTAAAAAGACACAAACGTCTTCGTTGACGGCAAACATACCATTATAAGTTCACACACTCCTAGCCACTAGAGCTACGTAAACTGAAACCTCGATTGAAACATGTTCTAAGGTCTCACAATGTAATTATTATATGTACACAGTTCTTAAACCAATATGTATTTATACATTCGTTGAATGACGTTGGAATGCATTGTGTTCAAAAATTTGAGGTTATATTTTGAGGAGGAATGAACTGTGCCACTGGACAGGAGACCATTAGTTTTTGACTCCTAGCACTACTCCATTTTCCAGAAAAATACAACACTAAATTTTTAGGATTAAAAGAAATATTTTGCCATATGAGACATAACTGAATCCTAATCATTTAGTTAGTTCTATAACTGGCAATGAAAGTCACATTTTAAGATTTGGCCAATGTTTCATTTGTCTAAGCAGGAAAATATTTTTTGAATCAAAATAATAATAAAAAAAATAGTGCTGTATTTTTCTGGAATAGGGAGTATGTCAGTGTGTATGTCTTGTTATACTTTCCCTTTTACATCCAAACCTAAAAACCTGATATAGGATATGAAACTATACTTACATTGAAGATAACAAAGGTATGCGTAGCAATAACTGTTTATTCTACCTATACAGTAAGTTTCGGTATCAGAGTGTGGTTATGAAGAAATCTGTATCGGGTTATTCCATTTGAAAACCACACCCCAGTGGACTACATTGACCATCCAGCTGTATTTATTCTGGTATTTTTTAATTTATTAAAAACGTTGATCAAAAATTAACCTGCAAGATGTTGAAATCCAGTTGAATTTAGCACAAAATTACCCCTTTTGAGAAATGTTGCTTAAAATTAAAACATCTTCAACATTTTATGAAAAATTTGAATTTTGAATGTCCAAAACTGCTCAATTTCAAACATTAAATGGAATGTGGTTTTTAAATGGAAAAAGACATAAGTCCAACTTTTCTATCACTTTCTTCCAGTCCTTTTGAAATTACGTTGAGGACGATGTTGGTTAATATTCAGAGAATAAAAGATAGGATTTTGTCTTTTGCCTATCCAATATCGTGTCATATACTTCTAGTGCCCGTTTCTATTCATCGTTATGTATTCTTCTCCCGTGCATTATTTTCGCGAACTACTTCGCGTGCAGGTTTATATAAACCTGCACGCTAAACAATACATTATCTAAAACCCGCACGCTAAACAATAGATTTTAGATAATACGTGCACGCTCAAATACTAGAAATACTACTTTCGCATTACTATATAACTTATATAACTATGTTCGATATATATACCACCAAAAAAGTACGAATATACATTCTGTGGTGTTAAAATAGTTATAGGGTATGGTATTTTTTCATGCGCACTTTGTAAATCATAGGTTACACACTGTTCTATTTTGCAACTATCATTGCCATAAATTATGATTAATGAACTCAAATAAATCAAACATCAAATGAGAATAATCGAGCTTCTATTAATTAAAAGGGCTAAAAACAGGTGGACCATAATTATACAAGATGACACCATTACAAAATATTCAGCATTTTACAAATGAATTACATGTAGGCCTATATCTAAGATAACATAAACACGCCCGGGAAACACACACTAGCGTATAATATCATGATCATGCTTTGTAATGCTGAACAAATTGAAAAATTTCACTGTCGTGTGTTTTAACAATATTAGTAGATTTTAAAGTTCAAATTGTACAACTAGAAAGTCCAGTTGATATTGATATATAAGTTTATTCTCTCATCTCCATTCACCGTAGTACTACATGTAGTGGGACGTCAAAATCGATTGTTCCCAGGTCAACTGCTTCAGTGCTCTCTGTGTTCGGAACCACGATATTAAATGATCACAACATAAAGTCAATTGGTTACAAACCATGCGTGAATAAGTTACTAAAGTATGACGTATGGCGCAATCGATACCATTGATAGCTAACTTATACAGTGTGATTGATTTTCTTGACCAGTTACTAGTAAATACTACCTGGTCAATGACCTGACGGTGTTTTTAAAATTTAAGATATTTTACCTAATATTCAAACCAATATAATGAATGCAGCAATTAATATTGCCTATTGTTTTAATACACTCAGTATATGACGGATAATGTACTCGTGCAAATGATTCGTCAAGATAATCGCACTTGCCATGGAGTTATTGCATTTAGCTCTCGAGCCTATCGGCTCTCGAGCTAAATGCAATAACTCCACGGCGCGTGCGATTATCTTGACTAATGCATTGCACTCAGTTCATTATCCTTATCATAATGGATGGGCTGGCCAATAATTGGAGAAGTGGATGCCGTTTACAAGTCTTATTCAGTAGTATCCCAGCAAACACAAAACGTTTTCGACATCATTCGCAAAAGATTAGGAAAGGTTGTCAGAAAACGTTTAAATGTCGGATTAAATAAAGGGTATATTAAGAGTATAAAACGTTTTCGTAACCTTAAAAAACATTTTTGATAATCTACTGCTCAGCAAACAAAAATGTTTTACAGAAAACGTTACAATGTCGGGTTATATAAAGGGTATAAAACGTTTTAATAACATTCCAAAAACATTCTTGAAAACTTGATACAAAACATTCTAAACAGAATGTTATTTTGGGGTTGAAAAAATATTTTGCGAAAAATGTTTGCCCAAAATATTTTCAATAACGTTTTAAAAACGTTTTCATGACCTTTGTATAACCGACATTTAAATGTTATTAAAAGGTTTTGAAAAAACATTTTAAGAACATTTCTGTGTTTTCTGGGTTCAAACATTTTAACATAATGTTATTTTAGTATTGACACAATATTTGGCAAAAATGTTTGTAAGAATAGTTTACAATAACATTTTTTCATACAAAACGTTTTAAAACGGCCAGATGCACTAGTATTGTTTCAACGTTGATGTGTACTGGCTAGTCGGGGAAATATTAAAATTTGTTCATGTTAATGACATGTTGATAATTTTCTATGTTTAAAGTTGTGCGATATTAAAGAATAATAAGCTTGGTAAGACGATGGTCAAGCTACGAATGCACACAATATAAATATAAATATTATTGTTATTTCGAGTTCTGGAGAATTTCATAAGCTATGACAGCTGCATGAAATCGATAAAAATCCATTATAGGGAACGCTATCAATATTATCAATCGTGTTGTAATATTGCTAAAAACATACGAAAATCCTGGAACAAGATTAGGCATATAGTGTGTCGCCCATGTGTGGCTTAAACTCTGAACTGCCCACTGCGACAAATTGATATTAGCCGAATAAAGCAAACCATACTTTTGAAAGTTAGAAATTGGTACACCAGATTTGTGAAGTCTGCTCATCGCTAGTATGAAAAACGTGTGACTCCAATTTTCAAAAATGTAAGCACAAGCAGAAATGAATAGATATGTTGATTCTCCGTCACTTATACTACTAGATGGATCAGGAAAACTTAAAACCACCAAAGATACAAAAAGGTGCAAGAAGGAGAAGATATAGTTTACGACATTGGCTAATACCAGTACAAGTGCCTGAGTTGACAGAGACGTTAAGCTCATCCGGTATTGTGAAGTTGCTTTAAAAGTGGGAAAGATGACTATTGCCAAAGGAAGAAAAAGTGCCAATCTGTAGGCAAAGTAGACGTAGATGACATGTTCGTATGATATGTCAAAGACTTTCCCAAAATGACCGCTGAAAATGACGTACATCATAACATACCCGGATGATAGAACCACTGATAAAACGATAAGCAAAGTAGTGACGATTTTACTTCGACGAACGACATTACTCCTTTCCTCAACTTGCTCCAAATCTACGTTTACGGCGCAGTAATCCTTGTCATTTGAGGCTTCGTCGTTGAAAGTGGTATTTCTGCGGTCATTGATGCTGTTGGCCTCTTTCGTGATAGTTTTGTGGGTGTCCATAGAATTCCAAAGATTTAGTAAAATTCCGATGCAAATGGTTAAAAATTCAATCAGGAATGGCTCGAGAAAGCTATTAGTGTTTTCAATGATTCTCTGCAAGAGAGTTTCGTTTTTGTAGGAGGAATTGACTGGTTCCTGATCACAGTCTTCCGATAGAACATAAATTGGTCTAAATGTAAGGGATAACCAGGTCCAGAGCAGTAGTATAGGTATGGAGGTTTCCAGGAGGGTGAATGAGCAAGTTTCAGGGGCAGATTTGGATATGCTTGGATATGGGACAAATCCTGCCCTCTGATTGGACAATCCCAATGGGGCAAGGGGTGAGTCATCAAAATCCTGCCCTCTGATTGGACTGTTCAAGGTTATGGGGGCGTGGTTAGGGACACGAGCAGAAAATACAGGGGCAAGAGCAGGAACAGCAGGGGCAAGGGTTGGAAATCAGGGGCAGTAGCAGGTTGTTTATAGGATGGTAGTTAAGGACAACAGTATAAATATTTGTTTTTGTTAAGAATCCAAAACAACTGCAGTAGGTTAAAGTGAAATAAAATTTTCCGATATTTCAAGAGGTGTTACTAGTGTGTAAAGTACTGTAGGGTATTGTAACCTATGTTATACTTATACTAACTTACGGGTATCTTGTTTGGTCATTTAATAAATTACACCTATAGTGAGTACATCGTGCCTATTATAATGGGCTAAATGCTACTGAAACATATTATAAAATAGACCCAAACAACAAAAACATTAGAAAGTAATAGTACTCTCAACTTGTCATAAATCTTAATATAAATAGTTCATTCTAGCTCATTACTGAAAAGCTTCAGGCAAAAAGTCAATACTTGCTGTCCTTGACAACAACAGGTATCAATATTTTGTTTACAAAACAGAACATTATGCTACCAAGGACTTCCAATCAATATTAAGATCAATCATCAATAAATTACTCTGTTTACCATCTTCTCCAATAATATTTATTGAATTTTGACAACGACTCGTTCTTATTTACTTAAGCTCAAGGACGTCATGTAAATTTCTAGTTTGAACTTGTTTAGACTTGTTTTAAGACAAAAGAATTGATTCCAAAAATAGCAATGATGTTATGGATATTGCCCAAAATAGCAATGATGTAATGGAGACATGTCTGGACTTGTCTAGATCAATACAGATCCTATCTATATAAGAGCGTCTGATTAAGACTGGTGGTCATTTACTCTCCTGATCTTACCAAGATCCAATCAGCCTTAGAGCTTGCTTTAATTCAAGTTACAACATAAACTACCTGATTAAGATACTTCGTATCCAGCAAGTTCATGCCAATCTTAAGAGACTAAAGTTAAAAATCATGGCAAAGCACCAATGTACCTTCTGTAATGCTACATTTAATCGCAACTATCATTTGAAACGTCATTTACGTACCCAGCATAGCCAAGTGAGAGTATCCTTCGTTTGTGACATTTGCACGAAATCATTTTCACGAGTTGATAATTTAAAAGCACATCGGAAATCTCATTTTGATGACAGAGGTGAAATTATTAATGTGAGGCACAAGGAGCCTCTACAATGTTATGTTTGTGACAAGACCTTTACACGTGCCTATAATTTTAAGCGTCACCAACGGACTGTTCATACCCATACGGAAGATTGTGGTGCAAGACTTCCCAAGCAGAATTTCCCTACAGAACATACAGAAGGTAAGTTTCGAACTCTCGTATGTTTAATTATAACTCGATTGATTTAGTTTATATTAAGAGTTTGAACTCAGTTCAATGGTCTGTTTGACAGTCAAATACACACCCTACACAGAAACAGCAACACAACAACTTCAACAACAAACCCTGTGACAAACACCATTATAAACAAATACGCACTCAAACATCAAACTATGCATATCCACACCCCCATACACCCCCACACAAGTGTGTCTATGCAATGCATAGCTTTTAAAACTCGCCATAATGCTAGAAGATTCAAGAAGCTAGACGTGGTAGAATACACATAATGAAGATAATAATAACTCATTCTATAAAAGAACACACAATTCAACTGAGATAATGTTTTGTACAGTTAAATTATTGTTCCTGACAAAGAAATGAATTACAATTTTTTTATCAAAGATAAATCCAGAGACAAATTTGACCAGTAATTCCACACAAATAATTCCCCATGTTTATGAAGCACCTTTTCAAGAGTGAAATGTGGTGATCCATCTACCTGCACCCACTTAGATATAGTAGTTGTTAAAGTTATTTGATGAAATGATCAATAGTAAGACCTTTTATTTAGTAAGGTTGGTCAATTGACATAATAGATCTATCATGGCTCTATGGTCAATATAGCACAGGGCTTTCCCAGATCTGTAGCTGGAAGTTATTTTTACACAATATTGATCAATCGCTGACCTGAGAAGCTATACAATTTATTTAATACACACACACACAATTTATCATAACTGATCAATAAGGTATATAGTAATAGCATACTCATGATATCCTGCAATATTTTAAACGATAAAGAAAAAAGAAATGAAAAAAGGAAGAAGTTTAGAATTTTGGCAATATATCTTCTTTTGAGTTTTTATTAAAGTTTGAATTCTTTATTTTACAAATATATTTAGTTTGAGTGTGCAAAGATACATAGCAACTGTGCTAGTATAAATATTTGCTATATTATATATGTTTATAATCACTTCCACTGACCCATGCATGTTGATATTGATCATACATAATTATAGTCTGTACACATTTTTTCATTTCTGTCTCACAGAAACATTGGCTCAAAGCGGCAAAGATGCAAGCCAAGAGGAAAGTCAACCAGCAAAGCGACAACGACTTGAAACAACTGATGCTGATGAAGAACTACCGACTGAGGATTTGTTTCAACATCTGAGGGATGATGAAGTGTTACAAGATATTTACCGCAAACAGTGGCAGAAAATCAAAGACTTTAAAACAAAAGGAAGAATTAGAGACATGTATAACTTTAGACTATTATCTCTAGATTTGGATTATTTGAGTGAGATAGCACTAGGTGTGTTTGATAAGCAAAAAACAGCATTTAAAATCAATGTTGCATATGGTTTTGTACTGAAGAATAACGAAGATGGAAAGCTTAGATATCATTATGCTTCCTCAAATAACAGATTGTTAAACACGCCCATGCTTGTTCAAAACAGATCAGATTTCATGAAATTTTTGGCAGAACTTCTGAAAAGAGACCCCTTGGAATATGCAAAAGCAGAGAGACCTAATTCTAAGTGGGTAGTAGATCTCATAACAAACATGACACTGTATGTATATAGAATCCCAGATCATCCCATAGGTGCAAGGGATGTACAATTGCCCAACTACATTCAAGAGAATCAAGCAGTCCTGGCTTTGATCAATGACCCAAACAAAAACAAGAGGGATATAGTGACAATTTATGCTTCTTCAGATGCTTGGCTCTTCATCGGAATTGTCATCGGAAGGGATTGGAGACATTAACGAAGAAGTTATATCATGAGTACACACAAGAACCAGTCAAGAAGTTCAAAGGGGTGAAACTCTCAGAGCTGAGCACATTGGAAGAGCTTTTCAAAGTCAATATTATTGTTTATGAGCTTATTGAATCACGCTCTGATGGTGATGCTGACGCTTTTGAGGACGAGTTTATGATGGGAGACTATGGAGATGATGTAAACGAAGCAGCAGATAGTGTCGTTATGATAGAGAAGGATCGTGAAGGAGAGATACAAGAGGAAGATGTAGAGAAAGGTAATGGTAAAGCAACCAAGTCATACTATCATGATATGAAAAATGATAGATGTGGATCTCTGAATGTAGTAGCCCGACTGGTGCAGCGTAGTGTTAACAAGTATGATAGTACTATGTATATCAACAAATATGAAAACCACTTCAGTTACATAACAAATCTTGCCCAGTACAGCAAATCCTTCAAATGTAAGAAATGTCACAAATTGTGGAAGTCAGGATGGCAATTGACTCGCCACGAGGCTACGTGTGACGCAAATGGAACAAGACATATCTACCCAGGAGGATATTACATTAGCCCACCTACAATCTTTGCACTGCTTGAGGATGAAGGTTTCAGTATTCCAGAGCACATGAAGTTCTTTCCCTACAGAGCTGTATATGACTTCGAGTGTTTCTTAGACAAGTCTACTGCTTCACAGACATCAGAGAAACTGACATGGGAAGCCCAACATGTTCCAGTCAGCGTATCTGTATGCAGCAACATTCCTAACTTTGAGGTGCCAAAATGCTTTGTATCCGATGGTAATTCTCAGGAGTTGGTCAACCAAATGATGAATTATTTGCTAGATATAAGCCAGCATAGCACAGCTTTGTTGGATGAATTGTACCAACCCATTTTCAAAGAATTAGATAGAAGAATAGAAGCACTGACTCCTGAGGAAGATACTTCAAAACCTGACAATGGTATAAAGCAACGCAAACATTTTGTCAAACTAAAAACTCGCTTGGAAAGTTACATAACTGAACTCCCGGTGATAGGGTTCAACAGCGGAAAGTATGACACCAATGTCATCAAACCATACATCTATAGCTTCCTTCAGAACAATGACAAGATTCAATTCATTGTGAAACGAAACCATAATCATATGTGTATCAAGACCAACTGTTTCAAGTTTCTGGATGTTACGAACTATCTAGCTCCAGGCTCCAGCTACGATAAGTTCCTGAAGGCTTATAACTGTCAACTCCAGAAGGGGATATTTCCTTATGAATGGTTGGATTCGATAGAAAAGTTAGATACAACACAGCTACCACCGAAAGATGCATTCTTTAGTCGACTCAAAGGTACGAATATATCAGATGATGACTACCAATACTGTCAGCAAGTTTGGAAAGAGAATGGTATGGTTACCATGCACGATTTTCTGGTGTGGTACAACAATCTAGACGTAGAACCTTTCATTGAAGCACTTGACAAAATGGATTCTTTCTACAGGGAGAGAGGTATAGATACCTTTAAGGATGGGATGTCAGTTCCAGGCCTAACAATGAAGTACCTATTTAAGACGAGTCCTGAAGCCACATTCACCTTGTTTGATGAGACTAACAAAGACCTTCACCAGCTCTTTAAAGAAAACCTAGTAGGCGGCCCGTCGATCATCTTTCACAGGTATCATGAAATTGAAAAAACACAGATTCGTGGTGGCAAGTTGTGTAAGAAGATAGTGGGCTATGATGCTAACGCATTATATCTTTGGGCCATTACACAAGACATGCCGACAGGAATGTATATCAGAAGACGTCAGGAAACTGGGTTCAAGCGAGAACAACACACAAGAATTTCAATGGTAGCTCAAGAATGGTTGAGATGGGAGGCATACACTCGAGGAATCAACATTAGACACAATGGCAACAACACTGAAAAGCGAATCGGGCCACGTATGCTTCCAGTTGATGGCTTTTGTACTGAGACCAACCAAGTCTTCGAAATGCAAGGATGTAGATTTCATGGGCACAAGTGTGCAATGAATCCTCAACATGAAACACCAGAAATGAAGGAACGTTACAAGAGGACCTTGGAGAAGAAACAGTATATAGAAAATGAGGGATATGCTTTTGTGGAGATGTGGGAATGTGAATTTACCAGACTAAAAAGATCCAACAAAGAGCTACAAGCTTTTGTCCACTCTGTTAGACCACCTCTCTACAAGAAAACCACTCTGACTCAAGATGAAATCATACAGGGGGTTCTTCAAGACAAGTTATTTGGATGTATTGAATGCGATATTCGTGTGCCAGAACGTCTCAAACCGTATTTTGAAGAAATGCCACCTATCTTCAAAAATGTTGACATCTCCATGAGTGACATAGGTCCCTTCATGGCGAAGTTTGCCAAAGACAACAACATCATGTCTACTCCAAGAAGAAGTTTAATTGGAAGCATGTTTGGAGAAAAGATCCTGCTTTCAACTCCTCTCTTGAAGTGGTATCTTCAGCATGGTTTAGAGGTTACACAAATATATCAGGTGATTGAATATTTGCCAAAGGCCTGTTTCAAAGAGTTTGGCAATGTTGTATCAGAAGCCCGCAGAGCTGGGGACATGGATTCTTCCAAAACAATAATTGCTGACACCATGAAACTTATCGGCAACTCTTCTTATGGAAAGACTATCACCAATAAGGAGAGACACACAAATGTCAAAATTGCAGACACTATAGAGGCCAGGAAAAGAATCAATGAACATCTCTTCCGTGATATCAATGAAATTACTGGTGATTGTCATGAGGTGATCATGGCAAAAAAATACATCAAGGAAGACTTACCAATTCAAATAGGATTCTTTGTGTATCAATATGCAAAGCTACGCATGCTACAATTTTATTTTGACTTCTTAGATAAATACATTGATCGATCAGACTACCAATACATAGAAATGGACACAGACTCCGCATATATAGCTATTTCTGCAGAACACCTTGATGATCTTGTGAAAGATGACCTTAAAGACCAGTTTCAACACGACAAGCCAAACTGGATTCCCAGGACTGATACTGAAGAACATAGACATTACGATAAGCGAACCCCTGGTCTTTTTAAAGTGGAGTGGGAAGGAGACGGTATGATCGCCCTCTGTAGCAAAACATATTATTGTTTTGGGCCTAAAGATAAATTCAGCTGCAAAGGTGTAAACAAAAATAATAACATCATTAACAAAGATCTCTATCTTCAGGTATTGACAGAGAAGAAGGCGCAAAGTGGTGTTAATCGTGGTTTCAGAGTGAAAGATAACAGTATCTTCACATACACCCAAACAAGAGATGCTTTCACCTTCTTCTACCCAAAGCGAAAAGTCCTAGAAGATGGGGTGTCTACAACATATTTAGACATATGATGAAATGAAAACTAACTTTTATAATTTTTAAATCTGTAGGCCTAATACTTCTAATTAAATGTAAATGTATACTATATCAAATGTTGTACATTTTAAAAGAGAAAAATAATCTGTTAATAAAATCAATGAAAATCTCAAGTAGCTGGGTAGAATGAGCAAATGCGCCGTCTGCAACCTAAAATGCGTTAAGCCGCGTACTTAGTGCTTAAAAAGCGTTACGCCGTCAAAATGTGTTGTGTAGTATCAGTAGTTGTCGAAAAGCGTTGTGCGGCGTTTGTAGTGAGTTCAAAAGCGTTACGCAGCGTCGATAGTGCGTTCAAAAGCGTTACGCAGCGTTTGTAGTGCGTTCAAAAGCGTTACGCAGCGTTGATAATGCGTTCAAAAGCGTTACGCAGCGTCGATAGTGCGTTCAAAAGCGTTACGCAGCGTCGATAGTGCGTTCAAAAACATTGCACCATATTATAAATAGTCCATCAAAATGGGTTTTATCATCGCTTGAATCATGAGTTAATTTATGCTAATGTCAGTCCATCTTCTCGTCATTTGTGCACAAACCATCAAAGGGTCAACATGAATGTTCTTGCTGCTAAACCTCACCAGTGTTCCCTGTGTGATAGAGGGTTCACTCGCCAATATGATCTTAGGCGACATGAGAAAAATGTACATCATGAAGAAGAGTCTGACCAAGAGGAAGGTGATTCAGAAGATGATGATATGGACTTGGATGATTCAAAAGTAAATGACAACAACGAATCCAAAGATTCTGAAGTAGATAATTCTGAATCTGAGGAGGAGTCATCGGATGAAGAGACAAGCGATGAGCTGGAAGACAACGCTACCTATCGAGAATGGTATGCACAAGCCATGGAAGACACTGAAGAAATGAGAGCTAAAAAATATGAAAAGTACATTGCCGAGGGATTGGACCAAGAGCAGGCCAGTGAGAAAGCCTACACGAAGACCTTGTGGGCTGTTAAACGTATCTTTCTAAAACATTTTACCACATTTTTATGGAGTTATGCCCATTTGAAAGATGATGACCTGTATCAAGAACTCACAGAAGAGCTTGAAGACAAAATGGACAAAGGCGTGGATATTAACAAAGCTATCAAAAGAGTGGTGGCTAAATATCAAGCCAAATTCGATGGTCTATTCCTGTACGATGAAGATGCTGATGAAGGAATGGAAGCTGATGATGAAGACAGCATTTAAATGAGGAACTAAACTTTGCTTTACCAACACCAAAACTTTTTAAGTGTTAAAACACATAAAACAACTGTAAATGATGTTAATATCACTTTCAGTCGAGATATAACCATTTCAAGCAAAAAACAATGGGGAGAGTTAACACAACTATATGATTTTAAACCATTTAGAGTAATGTTCCGTTTCCAAAAGGGACTTAACATTTCAGGTCGCTTCCGATTGGATGCAAGTTATGATGTGTAAACATGAGAAATGTGCTTAAAATTATGATTTCAAAATGTAAAGTGACATTCATATAAAATAATTCGCAACCTGTATAATAGTATGATTAATATACTTATTAATTAAATGTATACTGTACAAGACATATCATGTAATGTTTACAAACAGCCTTTGAAAGTCTATTAGTATAATAAAAGATTTTTAAAATACAGAACATATTTCTACTTGTAATGTTACTTTATTTCTTGTGGTTTTGTTTGAGTTCTTTATGCTTAGAATAGGTATCGCTACAAAATATAGGTATATAACATTATACCTGCTAGTAACAATTTATTAAATAGCCCTCATAAGGTTTTAACGACCAAACAAGATACCCGTAAGTTAGTACAACATAGGTTACAATACCCTACAGTACTTTACACACTAGTAACACCTCTTGAAATATCGGAAAATTTTATTTCACTTTAACCTACTGCAGTTGTTTTGGATTCTTAACAAAAACAAATATTTATACTGTTGTCCTTAACTACCATCCTATAAACAACCTGCTACTGCCCCTGATTTCCAACCCTTGCCCCTGCTGTTCCTGCTCTTGCCCCTGTATTTTCTGCTCGTGTCCCTAACCACGCCCCCATAACCTTGAACAGTCCAATCAGAGGGCAGGATTTTGATGACTCACCCCTTGCCCCATTGGGATTGTCCAATCAGAGGGCAGGATTTGTCCCATATCCAAGCATATCCAAATCTGCCCCTGAAACTTGCTCATTCACCCTCCTGGAAACCTCCATACCTATACTACTCAGAGCTCACCTCCGATCATAAATGCAATAAGGTAGTGAAATGTGCCACAACTTCTCAATACAGCGCCCCTGTACTTAGAAAAGAATACCAATTGTACTATCACCGATATTGTGTAAATTATGCCTACAGCGATTGAAAATATACCGTGAAAGTTGTAATTGTATGTTTGAGACATACGAACCGTATAGACAGCTTTATACGTGTAGCCGATGTTTTCGCCTGTCAGGTATAGAATACCTCCAATACCAAATATGATGACTGTATAGGAACAGGAGCTTCTTCCAGAATGTTTGTCAGGATTGTTGCTTTCACAGATTTGCTCCTCATCATCGAGTATAAGGATCCGTTCATTTTTGATCCACGTTTTCATTTTCAGTACAAAATAAGTCCAAATTACACTAAGAAAAACGACGTACAGGTTCTTTGAGATATTCACAATGTCGTTTACCTGATTTACAAATGTACGGGAATGGTGCTTACATGAGACCATTATTGGTAATACAGACAATGTGATTCCACATCCAAGTATTAAAAATAAGAGTCTCATTGACGAGTTTAAGCTACTGTGATTAAATTTTGAATTTGGATCACCGTTGTTATTGTTCGATGGCTGTCCACAATCAAAATGCGGTCTTTGGTTTCTTACGGATTCAGCTGACGTTTCTATATCCCTGCTGATATTTGGGGAACCAGGAGTACAAGATTCAAAATGATTTCCAAAGGTTACATCATGGCGATTGCGTAATCGACTAACATTTCCGGTGTGTACATGGTCATTGGTCGATTTCAATAGAGCCGTAGATTCGGTGTCGTTCTGTAAAATTACGCAAATTATGAAAGGTAACACTTGTTATCCATATTATATTTCGAAAAATAGAAAACTTTGTCTTTCTAAGCGCTAAAAAAGGTAGTGATACACAGACATGATAAATGAATTAGAAAAAAGACTAATAATTTGTGTCATGTACATAGCTAGAAAATCCACTTGACTAAATAATTTCAGGACAAATGCAGTTGTCCTATTGTTCATTCTGATTACACTTTAAGTGTTCTTGATATTAATGTTATTGATAAATATGTTGATAAATATGTTGCTGATAGTCATGTTGATGATAATAATGTCGTGGATAATATTGTTGTTGATAATCATGTTGATGATAATCTTGTTGATGATAATAATGTTGATGATAATAATGTTGTTTTACCCAATGACGTACCATTGTGTACTCATGTAAATGAAGATGAAAGTAATAATTATGTTGTTTTATCAAATGTTGTTTCATCAAATAATGATACTTATGTTAATGACAATATGCATGATAGTTGTAATATAAATGACATTACCGCTGCAGATGAGAGTTCTGATTATGTGCAACTTCAAAATGGCAAAGTACCTAATTTTAAGACCAAAGGTATTAAATTTGCCCATATTAACATAAGAAGCCTTGTTGGTAAAATTGATGAGTTTAAATATATGTGTGGTGATGCGTTTGACATCATTTGTGTGAATGAAACACTTTGTGATCACACAGTGTGTGACAACGAGGTTAATTTTGATGGTTTTAATATACTCAGGAAAGATCGTAATAGGGGTGGCGGTGGTGTGGCAATTTTAGTTAATAGTATGTTCGATTTTAAGAGAAGGGATGATCTATGTGATGATTCTCTTGAATGTATTTGGGTCGAAATTTCACCACCTCATACTAACACACTTCTTGTATGTGCTGCATATAATCCTGATGGAAATGATAATGATTTTTCAAATATATTGTGTACAATGTTGTCAAAAGCTGCAAATGAAGATAAAGAGTTAATTTTACTTGGCGACTTTAACTGTGATTTTTCTCCTCACGTCAACTGTAAGCAAGTTAGAGATTTAAAATTTGTGTGTGATTTGTATCAGTTGCAGCAATTAATAAACCTTCCAACTCGTGTGACATCTCACAGCAAGACGATTATTGATTTGTTTTTTACATCAAAGGATGAGCTTTTTAGTGAAAGTGGTGTGATTCAAACTTCAATCAGTGATCACTATCTAATTTATGCTATAAGAAAAACCAAGCCAATTAAGGGTCAACATAAAACCATTGATTATCGCTGTTTTAAACGTTTTAATGATCAAAGTTTCATTAATGATCTCTCTGAACAACCATGGAGTGACATTGAACAAATTGACAATGTTGATGATGCGGTAAGCATGTGGAATTCAATGTTATTTGATGTTGTTAACTTTCATTTACCTAAAAGACCAAGCGTGTTAAATCAACTCCATCGCCTTGGTTAGGTAGGGAAATTAAGCAGTGTATGCATCATAGGGATAGCCTCCATCGTATTGCAACTCGTTCTAATAGTGTAAGTAATTGGAAAGCCTATAAACTTGTTCGTAATCAAGTTACTAGTATGATAAGATCTGCAAAATGTAATTATTATAAGGGCCTAATAGATGAGAGTTGTAATGATTCTGGTAAGCTATGGCAAACACTTAAAAAGGTCATTCCATCCAAAGTTTCCCCAACTCCATCATCTGTTGGGTTTGGAGATAATGTAGTTACATCTGACATTGATATATCAAATGTGTTCAACAGCCATTTTGCTAGTGTTGCAACTAATTTACTTAATGAAAGTGATGAAAGAATTAATGATGTAAACAATGTTAATAATATTGCTGATGTTAATGTGTTACCTACATGCGAATATCTTCAAGTTAAACCTGTTCTTAATATGCCATGTATTTCATATGATTTTGTTGACAGAGAAATTCGCTCCATGAGCAATAAAAAGGCTACAGGTCTGGATGATGTCAATTGTAAGATACTAAAACTGGCTCGCCCAGTCATTGTAAAAAGTTTAGTTTATATTATGAATCTCTCTTTGTCAAAGGGTATTTTTCCTACTTTGTGGAAAGAAGCCAAAGTAATCCCTTTGCATAAAGGAGGTGATCTTGATAACACCAATAATTACAGGCCTATTTCCATCCTGCCTGTAATAAGTAAGATCATTGAAAGGGCTATGCATAACCATGTTTACTCTTTTTAAATCGAAATGGTATTTTGAATGTTCATCAATCAGGCTTTCGTCCTGGTCATTCTACCGAAACTGCTCTTGTTGATATGGTTGACGATTGGCTTGCGGGCATCAACAATGGTAAAATGACCGGTGTTGCCTTTATCGACCTTAGAAAAGCGTTCGACACCGTAAATCATGATATTTTGCTAAGAAAGCTCCACGATATTGGAGCATCTGAAGATACAGTTAAATGGTTTGCTTCATATTTGTCATGTAGAAAGCAAAGAGTTACTTTTAAGGGTATTGTTTCGGATTCACTTGAAATGAAAGTTGGTGTTCCCCAAGGCAGTATATTGGGCCCATTATTATTTCTCATTTTTATCAATGATATGCCAAATGTAGTATCACATGGGAAAATATCCATGTACGCAGATGATACCACGCTGTCTGTAAATGGTACTGATACTGATATTATTTCTAAAAAGCTCACTGAAGATCTTTCTGCAATTAAGGCATGGTTAAATGTTAACAAGTTGTTTCTTAATGCTGAAAAGACAAACGTTATGCTCATTGGTAGTGAGCCTAAGTTACGTAATGATAAATGTTCTGCTTTTTCAGTTACCATTGATGATCGTCAACTTGAAAGAGTTCATAGTGCCAAATGTCTTGGTGTAAAGATAGATTCTAAATTACTCTGGCACAATCATGTTAACTCTGTTATACAGAAGCTTTTTTGTAAAATAGGACTCTTAAGACGTCTTAAAACATATCTTGACGTACGCACTCTTAATGTTTTATACAAAGCTCTTATTCAACCGCAGTTCGACTATTGTAGTGTAGTGTGGTTTGGTCGCTTCAATGAAGATATGCGTAAATTAAGTGTGTTACAGAAGCGATGTGCAAGAATCATATTACGTGCCAATTACCTTACGTCTTCTGATATAATGTTTCCTATATTAGGATGGGAATCACTTCCAAATCGTGCAATGTATTTCAAATCTTTGTTAATGTTTAAATGTCTAAACGATATGGCTCCACAGTACCTAATCAACAGGTTTTCTTATATACACGAAAAGCATAATGTTAACACCAGACAAGCTGCGACAAATGTATTGGCTCTTCCGCCTTGCATGAATGGTTATGATACTGAATATTTTAAATCATCTTTTTCATACAGTGGGGTTGAAGTTTGGAACAAGCTGAGTAATGAATTAAGAAGCTCAACAAATATGCAGACTTTCAAACAAAGATTCAAGTCCTAAAATTTTGTGCATACTTGTAAATGATGTGTTTTTATTTACTTTAAAAATTGTATGTATTTTTGTATTTTAAATTTGTCTAAGAGTTGTATATACTATATAAATTGTATGTTGAAAATTGTTGCTTTTAAATTATTGTATATATGTGTAGCAGGGCCCCATGTTAGACCAGCTATTTGGCTGAATTGGGCTACCCTGGATAAATATGATTAAAATAAATAAATAAATAAATAAATAAGTGATTGCCACCACTGGCGATTTTCTAATCTAATATTGACATATGGAATCTTAGTTTCTGTTAAGGCCGTACTACACCCATATATTGGTTTGATTGGTCTAAAAAAATATTTGTTCATTTATAGCTAGGCGATATATGCACGGATCATGTGAAATAAAATAATTATGAAAAAACTTTGTAAAAGTGTGTCTTTTCACCCATTTGTCTTAAAGTTGACTGGTTGGTAAGGACGCTTATTTTTTTCGCGATCCACTTTTTACGTCTGTGACAGGCGGCGTAGGAAGCGCAACACGTGACGTACGAGGCTGGCGAAGATACACTGACAGCCCCATTCAAACTACACGGTTAGCAATTACAAATAGAAAATTCGGTGCCCCGCCAATACCCGCCATGATGTGCTGCTGAGTGCATATCCCATAGACAATCCATTGGATTATTCAAAACACTGTTAAATGTAGGCCTAGGCCTAGCGGTGGGCCTGGGCTGCGAGATCTGGCCCATCTGGATCATGTATACTCCAATAAAAGCAGTGAATTCTGCACCCGGGATTCTGCATCACACTAGCTCACACTAGAGTTGGAGATAGTCTAGACCTACCACACAATTTATTCGCTACCTGAAGTCGCTAATAGAGAATGAGAGTTCATACATACATGCTATGTAACGGCGCGCGTGATTGGTCGAGAGCCGGGCATAAACAGCGTTTATGCCCGGTGGCCCGGATGTGCGATCACGGGGTAGGGAAAACGAAGGAAATTTACGGTTTTTAATGATGTTACTTGGCATTTTTTGTTATTATTTTGATGAAATGTGACCGTACACCACGAATGAGCCGTAAATGTCCTCAATTGTATTCTGAGTTACAGTGTAAAATGGGCATGAAGGTCGTATTCATAGGTACCTCAATTTGGTGCTACGTGTACCTCATTTAATGAGATACACGTAGCACCAAATTGAAATACCTATGAATATGACCTTCATGCCCATTTTACACTGTAACTCAGAATACAATTGAGGACATTTACGGCTCATTCGTGGTGTACGGTCACAAATAAGAAGCACAAAATGTTCTGGCATGTATGAACGGGGTTCACTCCTATCTTTTCATGACTAAACGGTTGTTTATGCCCTCGGGCCGCAAGCGGCCCTCGGGCATAAACAACCGTTTAGTCATGAAAATATATGAATGAACCCCTAAATTAGAATATTTGTTTTCAATTTTCTAATATTTTTTTTCAATACGTTCCATTAAATAATTCTTTAGGCCTATTCTGTCATGTCTGTAAAGTACGGTATCGTACGCGTACCGGTATCAGAGAATCCGCGGTATCGAGTATCGCGCAACCTTAGTCAAAGGTCAAAACCAATTATAAAAATATGGCGTCGATTTCGTCGGCTTATCTTCGAAGCGAGCAGTGATGTTATCAGTTCCAAGTTTCACACGGATTTTTCATCTTTTTCTCAAAGTGGAAGGAATACACACCCGCTACAGGTAAGTGACGAAACCGTTACTACACATGAAGTTTTAGGGTGTGTCCAACAGTTTAATATTGAGGTTTTACCATTGTGAACATACCGATTCACATTATTATCGTGTTTTGTAAGCTTTGCTATTTTCTCAGAAAACTGAGCAAAAATTCACCTAATACTGAAAATTGACTGTTTTGACTGTTCTTTAATTTCAACCGTATCAAACCTGAAACAAATGTGCTGCCTTGTGAACACAAATTTTGCATATCATTGTCAACTGGAAGGGGAAAATAAGTTTAATTTCATTGATAACATGAAATTGATGCATATTTGTGTTTTCAAAGCTGTGCATAATTAATGCATTTCCAAAATAAAAAATATTTTGGTACTATTAGGGTCTGCCATTGCTGATAAATAAGTGTGTAAAGTGGATTCACGTCAGCAGTTCTGAAATTGCAAATATGATCAAAATTGTGATGGGGTCATCATGTACCTCTCTTTGGCTTGTACAATTAAAAGCATGTAAGCTACATTATTATCAATACCACCAATAGAACGAGAAGATTTGCCCCTTCATTTTGCATACCACTTTGACCAATTTGTTTTTCTCATTTCTTCACAAAATGCAAAAAAACCCGCAAAAAAATGTGATGGGTGTAGTACCCCCTTAATGATTTTTTTGCTTGAAAAAGATGACCAATATTGACACAGAAATTGAATTTAAAATCATACCATTATTATAGTTATGAGAACAAAACAAACATAGATTTTCTCCTTTACTTTATTCTATGATTCAGACAGCCTATCTTAATATCCTCTGCCAACTTACATTACCTGCCTCCCTGCTACCAATAGGAACACTCACTTTAATATTTGCGGGCATACACTTTGCGTTTTTATTCTGACACATTTATTGAATAAATGAAGGTATTGTTGCACTCACCGTGTTTTCCGTTGTCTCAACAACTAGATCGATTTGGCCCATATCACACATTATGAATTTGTAGTGCTGCTTCCAAACATTAAAGACTTCAGTAGAATATTTGAAGAAACCACAGCAGTCTAAAAATACTTTACAATAGAATAATCCCTGAACAATATATAGCATCGTTGATGACCATATAAATAATGTGAATATATTTTATTGTTAGATCTTACGTATAAAGCCATTTGGTACCCGAAGGGTAGTTTTGGTTTCTCTTGTTCGAGAAGTCAGATATCTCGGTTGTTTTTATATCTAGTTTTAATACCGTATTACATTACATTAAAAAAGGCACATGGAAACCAGATTCTTTTAATTAAGAGAATAAAATCAAAACTGTTATTGTTACGTTTGTAAAGGTTGTCACTCATCCAGGTAAAACTGTTAAATTAGACTCATAACAGTATTCAACTGGACTCACGTTTAAAGAATTTGGACTCATAATCAACGTTCTCTGGCAGCACCATCTTGCCGCCAGATCATGCACCTAGGATAAAGTGCGATACCATACCCACTCAATAACACAAGTCAAGTTGATTAGTTTTATGATTCCAATTTAAGGGCTGGGGTATGAACGTTTTCTGTGGGACTTGAAAGCACATTAGACATATCAAATAACATTCCGAATACAAAGAATGTCCTTCTGATATCAAATAATTTTAATTTTTTGAAATTCGTGATATAATACAAACTTTGACAAATTGACAAATTATCAAAAATATTTTCAAATGATCATTGGCTTTTCCTCCCAGCTACATTTAAATCCATGAAAAACATCGCTTCACGACTTCCACTCTATTTCAAATAACGATCAAATATCTATCGACCATTGATAGACCTCGCATCTTCCATACACGGATTGAAAACTCGATCATATTCATTTTATCTTCCTAATTACAAGACAGATGTTCTATTGAGATACTTGGAGAGTTAACCTTTCCTATACCCGAAATCATTATATCCAAGGACCCAATCCACGTTTACATAATTTACGGAATGACCAGACGATCTTGAAAACACATCCATAACCGTATCAACACATTCAGGGCCCTTTAAAAATGGTGGTATCATCTGCGAAAGCAGAGATACTAATTTCCACAAGCGTTTAAGATCAGAGACGGTATCGGACAACCCTGACATACGCCACAATTGAAATTAAAATGAAATTGAGATGTGATCATTATTAATAATACGAGTAGTGGTATTAGAAATTACAAATGTATCTTTTATTCAATGTATTTAAAAACACCTCTATTGTGAGAAGAGCGCGATCTACGTGATGAGACAAGAAAACAATTAATAGAGAAAACAATTTATTAAATTCCAGTTCCAAAACTAATCAGGACAGGAAAATGTATTTGATTTAAAAACAAATCTATTGTGAGAGGAGCGCGATCTGCGGGATGATACAAGAAAACAATTTAATAGAGAAAAGAATTAAAAAAAAAAACAGTTCCAAAACTAATTACGTAAGGAAAATTTAGCTACAGCTTGTCTCTCACAGTTGAAACATGAATGTATCTTTTTGTGCCTATATAATTTGATTTCAAACATACCTTCTAACGTTCGTTCTTAAATTCCAGCTCAAAATATCAGTATTGTAATCACTATTGACGCTTTAAGTGCTATATCAAAAAGGTGCACTCGAGATGATGAATTCGACTCTCTCAGCCGGTGATTATGACTTACTGGGTTGCGACTTCTTGCTTTCAGAAGATGAAGCTGTTCCATACTTTTACACCATCTATAAGAAGATTTTCATCCTAGGAATCGTACCCATTGTGGCAGGACTGGGCATTCTCGGAAATGTTGCGCTGCTATTTGTTGTATATAGCGTGCAAGAAATGCGGACTGTTACCAACTTTTACCTATCAAATCTTGCTGTAAGTGATACAACGTTACTAATCGTTGGCGGAGGTCAGTACATGTGGACTTACTTCACCACCCCAATTGATTTCCCTTCACCGGCGTTTCAATCTGGTGCCGGTTGTGCTCTACTTGGGCTTATCACGTACCTTTGTTATTTTGCATCCGTGTTTTTAATAACACTAGTCACCTTTGAAAGATATCTAGCTATATGCCACCCGTTTGTGCATCGAATGCTTAAAGGTAGAACATGGACAGCACTAATTACAATAGGCGCTTGGTTGATGTCATTGGTATCGGCATGTGTGACTCTTGATGTTCACGAAACTGAAACGATATGCATAGATTGGTCTAACGACTCCACATTTCATAATATGGCGGCAAAATTCACCGTTTGTAAGCTGGACACAAATTGTTCATGGTGTTGGAGAATTATTACTGCAATTGATTTTACACAGTTTGCTCTTTCTGTGATCTTGTCTTCATGCATGTACGGCAGAATTATTTATACGCTTAGTACAAGGACAGGTATCACTGGAGAACGCAGCTCTGAAAAGCAAACGACGGCAATGCTACGCACAAGAAATCAAATTACTAAAATGCTGATTTTGAATGGAACTGTTTTCTTTATATGTCTAGCGCCATTTGAACTAGTCAATCTCGATGATTTCAAGTATTGGTTGGTTGGTGAGGGAATATTTGAAGCAGAAATGAAGAAGTTTATCCACTGGTTGGGACGCGTTGCAATGCTCTTGAATTCGGCAGTAAATCCGATCTTGTATAACGTAAGTAACGAGCGATACAGGAGAGCATTTGCTGAAGCATTTGGATGCGTTGCAGGGTCGGATCCAGGAATTTTCAATAGAGGGGGCGCCGAGCCACCACCGCCGCCACCGAGGCTCGGCGCCCACACAAATGCAGGTGCTGCTCTGCAAAAATACACAGAGTCAGGCGCCGATCTGCAAAAAATAGAGGGGGCGCGCGCCGGGTGCGCCCCCTCTAAATCCGCCCCTATGTTATGATGTCTGTGTCGCAGGTAGCGAATACAGAATCAACACCAAAGATCAGCAAAAACATAGTTATCTAACATGATATCGAGTTGACCGTGAAGCTCAAGCTACTTACATTATCGGTTTTTAGATTAAATCTCTATCCTCCATCATATTGAACCGAAGGTCTTTTTGTCGGCGTGTAAATACTCTACTTAAGTAGAATTAGTGTCCTGATGAGTAAGCCTGACAACATTGTGCAATCTTTACAAACTCATTAAGGGATGAGGTATGAACGATTGGACAGTATTTATTGTGGGACATTTGAGCACATCAGACATATTGAATTGCATTCTGAATACGAAGAATGTCCTTCTGATATCAAATAATTTTGATTTTTGATATTCGCAATGTAATACATTTTATGTCAAATGATTAAAATTGATATTTTTGATATTTAACAGTACACGAAGTAAACTTTATAAATGTGATGATTTATACTTAAAGTTTATGTAGGTGGGATGAAAAGCCGACGATCAATTGAATATTTTGACCTTTCGTATTGAAGTTATGGATTTTTTCCCCAAAACACCAAAAACAATTAGGTCTTTTGAGAAAAAAAAATCCATATCTTCAATACGAAAGGTCAAAATTTTCAATTGATCATCGGCTTTTCCTCCCTGCTACATACACTTTAAGAATATATCATTAGATTTATAAAATTTACTTCGAGGACTGTTATATACCAAAAATGTGAAAAATATCAATTTTAATAATTTGTCATAAAATTTGTATTATATCGTGAATTTCAAAAAATGAAAATTATTTGATATCAGAAAGACATTCTTCGCATTCAGAATGCAATTCGATATGTCTGATGTGCTCTCATGTCCCACAGAAAATACTGTCCAAACGCTCAAAACGCTCATTCCAGATCCCTTAAGGGCTGGGGTATGAACGTTTGGACGGTATTTATTTTGGGACATTAGAGCACATCAAACATATCGAATTGCATTCTGAATACGAAGAATGTCATTCTGATATCAAATAATTTTGATTTTTTGAAATTCGCAATTTAATACACATTTTATGGCAAATCATTAAAAATTGATATTTTTGATATTTAACAGTACTTGAAGTGAACTTTATAAATCTGATGATTTATACTTAAAGTGTATGTAGGTGGGATGAAAAGCCGACGATCAATTGAAAATTTTGACCTTTCGTATTGAAGATATGGATTTTTTTCCCAAAACACCAAAAAAAAAATTATGTCTTTTTGGGAAAAAAATCCATATCTTCAATATGAAAGGTCAACATTTTCAATTGACCGTCGGCTTTTCCTCCCTGCTACACATACTTTAAGAATATATCATTAGATTTATATAATTCACTTCGAGGACTGTTATATATCAAAAATTTGAAAAATATCAAATTTTTATAATTTGTCATAAAATTTGTATTATATTGTGATTTTCAAAAATGAAAATTATTTGATATCAGAAAGACATGCTTCGTATTCAGAATGCAATTCGATAGGTCTGAGGTGCTCTCATGTCGCACAAAAAATACTGTCGAAACGCAATAAACGCTCATTTTAGATCCCTTAATGGTACACAAGTAGTGGAGGCTGTATCAAACTAATTTTGTACTCATCGAATTTTGATGTTCTTGAATCCAATGCAATAATTATTATGATAATGAGTAGAATTTATAGTTGCGTGATCTTGTATTAAATTAAGCGTGGAAATAGGGTGAATATAATCTTTTTAACAGCATTGTTATGGGCCCTGAGAGCACATCAGACACACCAAATTTCATTCGGAATACAAAGGATGTCCTTCTGATATCAAACAATTTTAAGTGTTTGAAATTCACGACAAATTTTATGCCATTAGACACATTATTATATTATTTTACCTAATTTCATTAATTTGTCAAATTTCTAAACTTGTCTAAGTTCATTAACCTATAAGTGTGCAATATTTGTTTGTCTTTTAACATGTCTTGAGTCACAAAAAACAGTATTTACCATAATAAAATCATTAACATGCACATATATTTAATTTTACAGCAGAATGTGAAATATTTATTTATCTTTTAAATTGTCGTAAGTGGAAAAAGAGAATCATTATACCTGTATCATGATAAAACAGTAAAAACAATTTTGTATTGTTGTGTAATTGATGCATTCTTTTGATTTCATGAAGGAACTCTTGGCACAATTGTGATTTTACCCTTTCGTTGTTAAGTAAGCATATCTCGAGATTAAAACAAGCAAATTGACCTAAAACTACGCCCTTGACGTTGATGTAAGCATGATGTCACAACGGTATTTTCTAATTGCCAAAGAGGGCGCTTTTCAATTGCACAACTTTTTTAGACAGGGTGTAGATTATGTTACACACTAACCAGAGACCAGCTCCAACGCCAAACACAACTACCATTGTATTGTGCAAGAAAGGTTTTTCATGACGATTTTCAGTTCGCGCTGGGGTCAAATTGTGGTCTGACATTTTGTCATGATCAGTGGAATGGTAAACATGTGGTTGAGAGAGCTGGATGGAATTTCGTGACTGTCTTTCCATAAAGTCTACTTTACCATTATTTTCCACGTTTTCTTTCTACTAATGAAATACAAACAAAAGGCGGACACTGTAATAGTACAAAGGGTGTGAACTGGCTGTGTGACGATTATGGCGTTCGTCGAGATCTTTTCAGGTTTGTTTGATTAAAAAAAGAACAGGAACGAAAGCTAACGCGATGGCAGCACTACCAAGAAGATATATCAGCGTGAGAGCGGAATGGTAATTGCCGTTACTGCCAGCCTGTGGTTGAATTGCAGTCTGAAAAAGAAAATTAGGAAAAAATGTGCAGACTAGGTAATTATGGCGAAATGTGGATCACGTCTGTTATAAGACAACGAGGCTATTCAATAAAAAAAACGCGAATTAAAAAAGAAAGAAAATTATTTGATATCAGAAGGACATTCTTCGTATTCAGAATGCAATTCGATATGTCTGATGTGCTTTCATGTTCCTCAAAAGATACTGTCCAAACGCTCATACCAGAGCCCTTAAGAATTCTGTAAACTATACTTCCACGGTATATTTTTGTTCCAAGAATATTGCACCTTTCAGCTACGGTAACACCGGCGGTGACAGCTCGTTGGACAAATTCCATTCACTCGCAGTGGAGAAGCTGCAATCAATACAGCCTTGATTTGCTAGGAATTGAACAAAACACTTGTCTCACCAAACCACTCTAAAACCTCTTCAAAACCGACAGAGGTGTCATCAAAGCTAGAACAGATAAAAATGAAGAATATTTGTTTTCCATTTTAAGCCATTTATAACTACTAAAAACTGCAATTTATCACTATAGAGGCCATGTTTTCACCCATAAATCAGCTACCTTTAATACATATTTATAAATACACACGTGACCCATGGGCACGACATACCAGGACAAGTAAACGTGAGCAAATCCTCATGCCATCGACATGGACAGGAACTCTTTAGTTAAATATTAATTAAGTATTAATTGAATTCCAAAATTATTACACACGGGGAATTCCAGTTTTGTAATATGATGTCAAAACCAACATTTTTAAAGTATTTGCCGACGGAAAAATTATTTATCGACAGAAACGTTTGCAATAATATCACAAAGTTAAAACAGACAACTTTGCTGCACAGTCTGGTGTTGTTTACCGACTTTGCAAGGAGGTGGTCACGTGCGTATAGATTCGTACTTTATAAATATAATGGAAGCATACTGATAGATATAAAAATTCAAAATTACATAAGGAATTTCATAAGGTCGTTTCTTTGTATGTTTAACGCTATAAAGGCTAACGTTATTAATGTGAGGTCGACTGACCGATTTGTTTTCATTTCCCACAATATATGGCACCAAAGGTCTTCAGTAATTGAAACGGCATAAGTCATGTCAATAATCAAAGCGGTGATGCATATGTAGTTGTTAGTAGATGTGCTTGTTGAAACAACACTGATGCTTTATCATTTTATTGCGTTACATGGACATAGACATTTTGTTTATCCTAGTAAGACTTTAAAAAGATGCCCAATGAAGTCTTCATCTCGATATTGATTTGTGTTAACTCGTGTATAAATGAATAAATATTGATTCGGTACTGCAGTTTGTAAATGTATTAACTTACCTTTAACTAAGCTAGGCCTAGCGTTTGCCATTTACTGTAGATGATCATAATTACGCTTACATTTACGCTCACAAGTTCATCCAAGTAAACCGGAGACGATGAATTCTAGTCTTTCAAACGATGTTTGTGACGTGTTGCTTTCAGAAAACGAAGCTACGCTCTACCTTTACACTATCTACAAGAAGATCTTCATCTTAATCATAGTGCCAATTGTGTCAGGATTGGGCATTCTCGGGAATGTTGCGCTATTATTTGTTGTATATCGGGTGCGAGAAATGCGGACTGTTACAAACTTTTACCTATCTAATCTTGCTGTTAGCGATGCAATGTTGCTAATTATTGGGGGAGTTAAGTACGTGTGGACTTACGTTACAGCCCCAATTGATTTTGCCTCATCGGCTTTTCACTCTGGTACCGGTTGTGCTGTAGTCGATCTTATCACGTACCTTTGTTATTTTACATCCGTGTTTTTAATAACACTCGTCACCTTTGAAAGATATCTGGCTATATGTCACCCGTTATCGCATCGAATGCTCAAAGGCAGAACCTGGACTGTACGAATGACAATAAGCGTTTGGCTGATTTCATTGTTTTCGGCATGTATGGGTCTCGATTTCCACGAAACAGAAACAATATGCATTGATTGGTCTAACAACAAAACACTTCCAAATATGGTGGCAAAGTTCATCGTCTGTAAGGGAGACACAAATTGTTCATGGTGTTGGCGGGCTCTTGCTTCAATTGACTTTGCACAGTTTGCACTCGCAGTGACCTTGTCCTCATACATGTACAGTAGAATTATTTACGTGCTTAGTACAAGGACAGGTCTCACTGGCGAACGCGGCTCTGAAAAACAAACAACGGCAATGCTTCGCGCCAGAAATCAAATTGGAAGAATGCTGATTTTGAATGGAACTGTTTTCTTCACATGTCTGGCGCCATATGAATTATACAATCTCGATTATTTCAAGTATTGGTTGGTTGGTGAGGGAATATTTGAAGCTGAAACGAAGAAGTTTATACTCTGGATTGGTCGCGTTGCAATGCTCTTGAATTCGGCAGTAAACCCGCTCCTGTATAATTTAAGCAACCAGCGATACAGGAGAGCATTTGCCAAAGCCTTTGGATGTTTTGGTAAAAACAAAAGAAGATCTTCTACCGCAGATAAAAATGACAATGTAATGATGTCTGTGTCGCAGGTAGCGAATACAGAATCAACATCAAAGTTCAACAACACCATAATTATCTAACGTGACATCGAGTTGACTTTGAAGCTACTTAGAACATGGGTTTTTAGATTAAAGCCATATTATAACATTTGCTGAGGAGAACGCACTCAAATTTTGTTTTAATTCTGGTTTTTACACGATTGTAATGTACTTTAGTCAATAAAGATACACTTCAAAAATCAAGACTTTAGGTGCTATAGTTTGGTCAAAATCTGAGATTTTGAATAAACGATGGAACCGGCGTTTTATTGTTACGATGGAAATATTAGTCGAACACGTATGCACAGTACGTACACGGCGTGCGGGATACACATACACACACACACCCAGAGGATCGTACCGTATTACAACCGCGGGAGTAACATGCATGGGCGCTAATAGTAAATTCAATTTTCTATACGTTACAGCACTTGTTCGGCTCAAAATTAAAAGGGGACATATCTGACAGTAAAAGCTAACATTTTATGGAATATAATTACTAATCTATTTTTACAGAAATGTTATAATATGGCTTTAAATCCCGATCCACTGCAAATGCAATACCAAATTTGCATAACACTAATTGCGGTAGTATATGCTTATACTGAAAAAGCTATCCTCCGTGCAAGGTCAGCTTGGGCCAGCCGCAGTGGCGTAACCAGTGGAATTGGCCTGGGGGCAAGCTGCCCCCCGACACTAAAAAACTGGGAAGAAGAGCAAAAAAAATTGGGAAGGGAAAAGGGGAAGGAGAGAAAAGAGGAAGAAAAAGGGGAAGGAGAAGAAAAAAAAAGGGAAAAAAGAGGGAAGAAGAGAAAGGGAAAGAAGAAAAGATAAAAAGGGGAAGGGAGGAGAGAAAAAGGGAAGGGAGAATAGAAAAGGGAAAGAAAGAGGGAATTTGAAATTTGTACTCTGAAACAATGATTTTTTAGCTTCTAATATGCCAAAAACCAGGAGCTTCAAGGGGGCTCCACCCCCTTGACCCCCGCCGGGGCTTTGCCCCTGGACTCCACCAGGGCCCCTTAGGCGGGCCCCTGGACGCCACCCGTTTAACGCTCCGCGGCAAGCCGCTCGCGACTTTTGGTCAAGAATTGGGAAATTTTTCAATCTCGCCCCCCCCCCCCCCGGAAGGTCAGGTCTGGTTACGCCCCTGGCCAGCCGTCTTTTTGTCGTCGTGTCCTGATGAGTAAAGGTCCGTTCATACTACCACCGCATTTGGGATGCGTTGCTTTGCGATGCCGATATATCGATTACTTGTTGCCGCAACTCAACGCAAGTCGTCGCATTTCGAAGTTAAAATGTATTTAACCTTATTGCGATATCGCAACGCAGTAGTTTGCAGTACGATGCAGTGCGGCAAGGCATCGCATCGCAAAGCACCGCATCGCAAATGCGGTGGTAGTATGAACGGACCTTAAGCCTGACAACATTTTGCAATCGTTACAAACTCATTAATTGTACACAAGTAGTGCAGGTTGTATCAAACTAATTTTGTACTCATCGGATTTTGATGTTCTTGAATCCAATGCAATATCAGGTTCGTAGGAACTGGTAATTACAAGACGTCTCGTAATTCACAGACCGTCTGTGAATTACGAGACCGTGGGTCTCTGAATCACGAGACTTTCGTTGATTCTTGCACGTCTTCTGAATTTGGCACTCGCTACAGCATTTTGGCTTGGTTTGTTATCAAAATAATAACTGACTCAAGATAACTGACTCGAGATAATTAAGTGAAAAGATCATATGTTTGATGTTGGTGTACTAATATACAGCATCATTATACCAATGCCATACCGTAAACGTTCGCCTAATGGCGCACCAGGGATCCTTTGCCTTGGAGTAAATTTCATGTACAAATAGACAGCTCCCTCCTCTAAAAATCCCAACAAGAATTAAGGGTATGTGCCCTTATTTGCTGGTTTGGATTTTTATGGGAGGGAGCTTTATTCTGTCTAAAATTACAGTTTTGTCAAGGGAGCCCATAGCGCAATTAGGCGAACGTTTACGGTTTATGGGGAAAATATATGTTTGTGTTTTCTGAAAAATAAAGAAGTCTCCATAATTTGTATTGCATGATATAAATAACCTATGTACAGAGCTTCTCTCCTGTAATGAACAGTATAAAAAAATTGGGGAATTCTTACAATGATGTCACAAAGTAGAGGGATATTTCACTTCTTTTTTCAAAAGTTGTAAAATGTGAAATATGCCCCCTCCCCAGTAAATAAATGGAACATCCCGATATAAATATTTGTTGTTTTATATTTATGCAAGAAGACGAAGGATGAAAGATTTTGTGTACAAAAATTTACTTTCAGAAATGCTCGTCTTAGGTGCAAAAATGGTATAAAACCGCATTTCACAAGTGAGGGAAATGCGCGTTTGGGAGTTCATGGAGCATTATTTACTGGCGATTTTACCAATGTGCTGTAAAAGAGAAGCACCCATATACTGATAAGCCAGCTAATCAGGGTTAAAAAGGTCTTGAAAAATCCGGAAATTACAGTGTAAATATTAAACGGAATAAAATAAATATTTATATGTTTAAATTTATCAGACAGTTATAATCATGAACTTAATTGGGCGATCCAGGTTCACCCCATCCCCACACACATATCGCCACCCCCCCCCCTGCACACCACACACAAGAAATAATGATAGAGTATGCAATGTGCACAAACGAGGTCAATTTGTCTTGGACAAAAATGGCAGTTATAAAAAAATCTTAAGGGCTCTGGTATTGGCAAACCTAAAGTACAGGTAACTGGAGAGGGGGAGCGACGAGTTATCCCAAATCACAGCGGCAGGTAGTGACTGGACGCCGATAATTATGTATTTATTTTGGAAGGTTCATGTTTGTTTTAAATTTTAGAATGTTTTTTCAAAATTTGATATTTTTGGTGATATTTCAAAGAACCGACATGCCAAAGACAACTCTTTGGACACATACTTTGTTATTGTTAATACGGTTCTTTTCCACATACCTATGCTATCTTGCTTTGGTGATTTACTAATATTATACATTTTGTGACTGCGTTTTACGCTTACCATGAAATTAACCCTGATATCTGGCTGTACATACTCCTTTTAGAATATTTATGTCTGATCGTCGGCTGTTGCAGGCAACAGAATACAGATTAACTCAGGATATATGTCGTATTTCTCTACGTAGGTCTCTTGACGACATGATTACTTTGAATTCATTGTAACAACATCCAAATTATCGTCTGGAAACAGGGTTCCTGGCTGAGATCGGAACAGCTGTAGTCTTCGGCGCCGTATATTTATATTTCCCGCATGAAAGCTTGCGTCTACGTGTAATACTATACTGCTTTGGGTACTTTGGTTGAGCATTATTTTTATTTATACCAAATTGTTATCAAACCTATGCTGTGATTAGTACCTAGATGAGGTATCTCTTTAATGCCCATCTATTCAGCAAGCTGGCCAATGACTGACCTTGTTATAGGCTTGATTGGGTAGAGTCATCTGTTATGAAGCACCCAATTTATTACTGAGTTGTTTAGGACCTGGTCAATACATAATCCTACAGGGAACATAGTAGTTTGACAATGGAGTGAAAGACCCATTATTGAGTATGCGAGAATATTAAAAGCACAGCTCCTTTGCGTGTAGAGGAGAAACTATAAATAATAGAATGTTTGAAATTAATTAACTAAAATACTAACTGCATTCTGCACTATGTATTTATTTATTTATGCCTATTTATTTTGCCTATTTATTTTGCCTATTTATTTATTTATTTATTGATTGATTTATTGATTTATTGATTTATTGATTTATTTATTTACTGACTTATTTATTTATTTGGTAGATTGGTGAGAAAATGATATTCCATGATTCATCGGTTTATTATTGATTGTTGATAACTTGAAAACTTGATTGATTGATAGCCATTTCACATATTCCTAGTTTCTTTGGAACGTTCATTTGAATAGCCTCGTACATAAGATAATATAAATATCAGTATTGATTTATTTTATTCGGCAATGTCAAGGATTACTATCAAACTTCTCACAGCTAATAGTTAGTTGACTTAAGTGATAATGCACTGAGATCAAGTCGCTTCTTTGTATATCTAATGCTAAGGCAACACTTATTACATTGATGCCAGCAATAGTATTGATTTCTTTCCTTCAATATACGCCATCTATTGAAGTAGCGATGGTTGTACGCGATGCAAAGGGGTGTTTGTTGATTGGTCATTAACTCAACACTGATACTTTATTGCGATACACTGAAATGGGCACTTTGGGTATATCAAGACACCAAATAACGTCTTTATCTAATATTGATTTGTGGTATGTAACACGTTTTAAATTGCCAATCAGAAACCATACTGCTTTATAAAACATTTTCATTCCAACCGTCGGAAGACAGTTGTTTTTATTGCGCGTCTGGCTGAACAACACCTAAATTGATATTGGTTTGGACTATTATACAACAACCGATTGCCTCGTATATAAATTCTAATATTGGTAATTTACATCCTTAACTGTAAATAAACAGCTATGTCTAGTGATTGTCATATGTTGTAGCCGATCACAATCCCGCTTAGACTTCATGCTCACAGTTACAAAAAGCAAAACCGGAGACAATGAATTCTAGTCTTTCAAACGATGTTTGTGACTTCTTGCTATCAGAAAAAGAAGCTACGCTCTACCTTTATACTATCTATAAGAAGATCTTTATCTTAATCATTGTGCCAATTGTGTCAGGATTGGGCATTCTAGGGAATGCTGCGCTATTATTTGTTGTATATCGTGTGCAAGAAATGCGGACTGTTACCAATTTTTATCTATCCAACCTTGCTGTTAGCGATGCAATTTTACTAGTAGTTGGCGGAGTTAAGTATATGTGGGCTTACTTCACAACCCCAATTGATTTTGCGCCATCGGCGTTTCATTCTGGTATCGGTTGTGCTTTAGTTGGGCTTATCACCTACCTTTGTTATTTTACATCTGTGTTTTTAATAACACTCGTCACCTTTGAAAGATATCTGGCTATATGCCATCCGCTATCGCATCGAATGCTCAAAGGCAGATCCTGGACTGTAAAAATGACACTTGGCATTTGGTTGATGTCATTGGTTTCGGCATGTGTGAGTCTTGATATTCACGAAACTGAAACGATATGCATAGATTGGTCTAACAACTCCACAATTCAAAATGGGGCGACAAGTTTCAGCGTTTGCAAAGCGGACACAAATTGTTCATGGTGTTGGCAAGCGCTTGCTGCAATTGACTTTGCACAGTTTGTACTCGCTGTGATCTTGTCGTCATATATGTACGGCAGAATTATATACGAGCTTAGTACAAGGTCTGGACTCACGAGTGAACGTGGCTCAGAAAAGCAGACTGCAGCAATGCTTCGCGCCAGAAATCAAATTACCAGAATGCTGATTTTGAATGGCATTGTTTTCTTTGTATGTCTGGCGCCATTTGAATTAGTCAATATCGATCACTTCAAGAATTGGTTGGTTGGTGAGAGAATATATTCAGCAGAAACGAAGAAGTTTATCCTCTGGTTGGGTCGCGTTGCAATGCTCTTGAATTCGGCAGTAAATCCGCTCTTGTATAACGTAAGTAACGAGCGATACAGAAGAGCATTTGCTGAAGCATTTGGATGTGTTGGTAAATGCAAACGGAGTTCTTATTCCACTGATGGAAGTGGCAATGCTATGAAGTCTGCATCACAGGTTGCGAATACAGAATCAACATCAACCTTCAACAAAACCATAAATATGTAATATGGCATGAAGTTGTCGATGAAGCTATTAGCTCATCGGTTTCATATCAATTGTGGATGTATTATAGTATCATTCTGAAAATATATCGTCCTCACAAAGACTGATTGAACATAAATTCTGTCTCTTTAATCTCGAAAAGTGCTGTGTGGTTTTGTATTGTCTAGTAGTGTTAGAGGAAACTACATTACACTACGTTTGAACATTAATTTGAATAGGCCCTTAGAATTAGTGTCCTGATGAATAATTCTAAAGAATATTTTGGAATCTTAGCAAACGTATAAATAATACATGATAAGAAGTGCAGACTAGATTAAAACAATTTGGTACCCATCAAATTTTGAGTCTTGAAATGTGCGCCTCTTCCAAATACAAGATTGTGATCCACTTGAAATGAGCAAAGTTGATGGTTTTGTGACTATTTGTCACATTATGAAACAAATATGATTAATATAATCTTGTACTAGCATATAGAAGTCATAATTGGAAACCGACGTGTTTAAATGAATTTGGTACAGCTTGATTGCACACTATCAGTAAATTTTTGTATAGCACCCAAATGCACACTGTATAGCAGTGTATTAAATAATTCATTTATCATTGCCCAAATCTGTTCTATTTAAAATGGCGATTGATAAGTGCTTGTTGTTTTAGATATATCAATATAATAAAAAAGATTAATCGGCACCTGTTGATCGTTGACACTCAATAATAAAATTGTGTAGAAAAACACCGATGTAAACAATAAAGCAGAACAAAAATAATTTAACGACGAGTGTAAAGCGACTTGTATTTTAATGGATTGTTTTTTTTCAATGGTTAATAGAGTGGTGTGATAGAGCAGGTGGTATAACCGAAAAGTCATGAGTCATATAGTCCATGACACTTAAAATCATAACGGCGGGTGCTATTGACCATGTCATCTGATTGCTTTTCTCTACTTGATGTGTGCATGAACCAAAGAGACGGAAAGCAAATTCGTCACCAAAAATGGCACCAGGGATCATCTAAATTGAATCCAAGCCGAAAGTTACATGCACCCAAGTATGCATATTTGGCTCATATTTTTTATTTTTTTTTATATTAAGAAATAATACAGATTTAAAACGTCAGCCTCAGCAAGAGCATATTATGTTAACATTACATGAATTTCTCGTTGAAAGTGTTGTGCGATTTAGGATTCAATCTGGACTGAGTACAAATGCAATGCCAAATTTTCATAACAATTGCGAATATTTTGTTCCCTCAAACTAAAGTGAAAAAGTTAGTGTCCTTATAGAGACTGACCAATTTATAGCATTTGCAATCTTATAAAATAAACACACCACAAGAAGTAATTACCACCCCTCTATGAGACAATGACATATTTTACAACCGCGGATAATAATAATAATCATCATCAATAAACCTTGATCAATGCCTTGGTCTTGGTCACAGTCTTTAGTCACTCCTTCCATATACAAACTACGAAGGAGGCCAAACTTGTCTCAACTCGGTGGAATTTTGTTCTTTCTTATTTCTTGGTGGAGGAGTTTTTTTCTCAGTGAGTGTTTTTTTTTTCTTTTTCTCGATGGAGTTTTTTCTTTCGCAATGCGTTTTTTTCTCAACGGTTTTTTGTTGTTGAGGTTTTTTCCACTCTGTCGTGCCATATTCACCGTACTACCATCCCATCACCCAAACAACCTTACCCACATACCACGTAAGCCTAAAACTGCGCAAGCTCAGAACCGCTCTAATTAATACATAATCGGTCACTACTTGCTCTACATTAATTCAAATATCGCATTGCAAGTACAAATTGCAAATTTGATATGGTTGTATAATGCTTATAAGTACTATATTAAAAGAGTACATTCGAGAAAATGAATTCTACTCATTTATATGATGATTGCGACTTAGTGCTTTCAGAAGAAGAAGCTGTTCCGTATTTTTACACCATATATAAGAAGATCTTCATCTTAGTTGTCGTACCTATTGTGGCAGGATCGGGGATTCTCGGAAGTGCTGCGCTATTATTTGTTGTATATCGCGTGCAAGAAATGCGGACTGTTACCAACTTCTACCTATGTAATCTTGCTGTTAGCGATGCAACATTGCTAATTATAACTATAATAAGGTTTATGTGGACTTATTTCAATACTCCGATTGATTTTGCTTTATCGTCGTTTCACTCTGGTGCCGGTTGTGCTCTAGTCTGGCTTATCACGTACCTTTGTTATTTCACATCCGTGTTTTTAATAACACTCGTCACCTTTGAAAGATATTTGGCTATTTGTCATCCATTAGCGCATCGAATGCTCAAAGGCAGTACCTGGACTGTACGAATGACAATAAGTGCATGGTTGATTTCATTGGTTTCGGCTTGCGTGAGTTTTCATGTTCATGAAACAGAAACGATATGCATGGATTGGTCTAACAACACCACCTTTAAGAATATGGCGGCAAAATTCATTGTCTGCAAGTTTGACACAAGTTGCTCGTGGTGTTGGCCAACTCTTTTTGCAATTGACTTTGCACAGTTTAATCTCGCAGTGATCATGTCTTCATACATGTACGGTAGAATTATTTACGCCCTTAGTACAAGGACCGGTCTCACTGGAGAATGCGGCTCTGAACAGCAAACGACGGCAATGCTTCGCGCCAGAAATCAAATTGGAAGAATGTTGATTTTGAATGGCACGGTTTTCTTCATATGTATGGCGCCAAATGCAGTACGCAATCTTGATTATTTCAAGTATTGGTTGGTTGGTGAGAGAATGTTTGAAGCTAAAACGAAGACGTTAATCCTTTGGTGTAGTCGCGTTATGTGGCTGTTAAATTCGGCAGTAAATCCGCTCTTGTATAACGTAAGCAACGAACGATACAGGAGAGCATTTGCTGAAGCTTTTGTGTGTGTTGGTAAAGAAAAACAGAGGACTTGATGGCTCATTCTCCGATAAAGCGTTCAAGTTTGAGCTTGGTAATTGCAAAATTCCAACCACGAAGAATTCATGAAAATCATTCAGAATCGTAAACTTCATTAGTTTCAGAGCACAAAACAATGCATGGGTGATTTTTCAACAATACTTTATTTTTGAGCAATATTACGCATTGGTGGTAACGTATCAGTGGTAACGTATCTGTGAAGCCCTTTCACACTTTTGTCTTAATCGTACAAGTGTAAAAACTTACCGACTTAATACTCATACTTGAGCAGTCATCACCCAATGTACTAAAGTCTGATATGGTATTTGGCTTCATTTATCACAGCGTTTTTTCCGAGGGGAGTAGAATTTAGGTAACGTATCTGTGACGCCATGAACGTAACGTCAGGATTTTTTGCCATTAATAGACCTGATTTTTTTTACTTTGAAACCATTGTGTTATGTACCGCATATATAATATGACTATGGAGCCTGCTTGATCCATCACATATGAGAACATTCATATAGCTAGTTATTTTGACAGATTGCTATCCATTAGAAATATGGTAACGTATCTGTGAACAATTTTGGCGACATAGTCTCAAAGACCTGTTGGAAAAATTTAATAACCTGCGTTGTGATTTTTTATAATTTATAATTAGGGCATGATACCAGCTAATGAAAAGTACCTATAATCCATTATAATGCGCGCATGTATAGCGAACAGGGACACATTATACGGAACGCACCTTGGCTGGCGACATTGAGGAAAACAATGGATATGCATAATCAGCTTTATTGTTTTATACTTTCTAGGCATGTTACAACCTCTAGCCCCACATACTTTATAAAGCAACTCCTAAGTATTATATATATTAATAAAAGTCACTTCTTTCTAACGAAACAAGTCTGAATACGACTTAAAACTATGGGCGACAAAAATAGGTCACAGGTAGCAAATACAAAATCAACTTTAACCTGCATCAAAAACTTTCATATATAACATCATGGCATGAAGATGTTGGTTGAAGTTGCGTGCGAAAACCGGGGGACCATCCGATCGGGGAAAATAAAAGTAGGGAAACGTCGCGGAATACTCAATGCCGGTTTGAGGATTTCTTTATCTGTTAAGGTTTCGGGTGAACAATTATGACTGGCATTGGCATCAGGAGTTATAATAATTGGTTTTTTTCAGATTATCCTCTAGATGTTGATAAAGATTCTTCCCTTTTCCCAAAATACTAAAATCATTTATAGTCGGTTTAAATGTTGGTGGGCAACTGTTTTCATATTCTGATTTGAGACACAAACACGTGTATGTATTAAAACCGCCCATATAATACAAAATTTAGTTGGTTGTTATTACTTTTTACGACGTCTTTGTTCGCACCATCTAAACGAAGCAAGTTTCAGGGGTTACATTTTACTGGGTGTAATGTAAAAAACATGAGCTTTCTTCTGATATTACCTATATCTGCACGTGCTAAGCAGTGTATTGGGGTGAAAAAAATATACAATTAAATTCTGCGATGTACCTGGACTTAATCGGTTTTGATGAGGAAAACTGGGGATGCACAACATTGTTGATCCAGTCACACACCTTTAGTGCATGCTAGAGCAATAGAAAATTGAATTTGCAGATTATAATAATGGAGATTAAATAAGTATGTTGACACTAATTCAATATCGGGATTAATTCAATCAATATGATACAATCATACAAAATTAAAATAGTCCACGGCTTTATTGTACAGTAGTCTATGCATTGTTATGTTCTGTGAATCCATTGTTGTTTTTCAGGCCATATCTGTACTTTTATCTTACTAGATAATTTTATTTAAGACTTCCTGTTGACCTTTTGGGGAATGCAGAAATACAAATTCACGAGTACGCATAAATGTATTAGGCAATTTAGTTTATTATATGAATTGTATTTTTTTGAGAAATACAACTCTGCAGTCATGGCAGTTGAGCTAGTGCTATCTTGCTATAAGAAACTTAAAAGTGTACAATGTAATTGTAGTTATTGTACAAAAATGTTCTTCTGATTTGGTTCACACCTTTAAAGGTGTACAACCAAATTAATATGATATCACCATAATACATGTATTACAGTACCTAATTGTGATCACATCACAGACACAGCCTATATACAGCATATATCAGTTAATTAACACATTAGCTTATGGTCAGTAATTTAATTGATTATGGTTTCCCAAATATTTGTCCGGTAGTCACCCGCTATCTATCTAATTTGCATGTGAAATTTATCGGTGTGTACCCGGTGACTATTGGGAAGTTATCCGCAAAGGTCTAATTTTTTGATATGGGTTGTCTCTCTATCCCAGTATCCTCGTTTAGTTGCTTTATGTAGTCCTTTCGTGGCTGTCCACTTTATTGATCTTTTACCATCTGTAGGCTGCCATAGCAGAACTCTGGAAGCTGCCTCTGTTTCATTTCTGGCGCAGTGTCCAGCGAATCTCAGCCTTTTTGTCTTCAGTCTTTCGGAAATTGGGTGAGCTTGCAGTACAGCCCCTTAACTCCTTTCTCAGTAGTCTTGTGTAGCAACCATCAAGTGCCTTGCTAAACTAATTGTCCAGATTTCTCCAGGACTGATTTAACTTTGGTGGTGAAAAGCTCAATGTTTAGATTTCTAGGAATGTTGGCCTTCCATATCTTGCTCATGCTGTGGTAGCGCCCGGGGCAAGAAACAAAATTGGCGTCCCCACCCGAGAATATATTAGACCCGGGCAGTGGCGTAGCTAGGGGTTGTGGCGCCCAGGGCTAAAGGTACATAATCCCAACATTCTTGAAACAATTGCACGCGGAGCAATTGATTTTGTAGTGAAATGCGAATATTTTGACTTTCATCGCTTGATTGGGTGCAAAATCGATACTGAATTGATCAATTTTGCGCAACATAAGTTATACCTGAGATATGGCAAACGATTGTATTTATTAAATGCTTTTGCAAGCGGAAAAATATGAGACCACTTTTTCTTATCAAAATCAGATCATCTTTCATTTTGCCCCCCCTGTACTAGAGTACAAATTTTGACATTTGACTTTTTCCGTTATAACTCAAAAAAAGTACATCAGAGATAGGTCAAACTATACTTTTTCTGAATCCTTTACGTAACTCTTCATTGAGCCAGGGAGGATCTTCTGCCTTACACTTGAAGAGTTTGAGAGGGATACATTGGTTCATAACATCCATATAAAATGTATGAAAATGATCCCAAGCATAGTTGATGTCATTACCGTCTTGAGGTTGATAATCACTGAGTTGCCTGTTTGCATCAACCCAATCGGCCTTGCTGTATTGCAAGATGGTGCGAGAAACAGTCTTAGGTTTGTTTGGCCGGATGTTAAGACCACAATAGATAACCGAATGGTGACAGGCACCGATTGGAGAGAGGTTAGCAACTCCAGTGATTAAACCAGGGTCATTACTATAAATGTGGTCAATGAGGGACGGGTAAATACCTGGGCTATGAAAAGTGGGCTGCGAGACAAATTGATGAAGATTGTGGTTGGCAGAAAAATCTGACAAATCATCAATAAAAATTCCTTTAAAAGGAATAGGGTGGGCAAATGAAAAATTGTCAAGAGAAATGAAAGAATGAGTAAGGCAAGTTCACAATTAAAAACAGGGAAAATATGACACAACATCGATTTCCAATAGGGGAATAACACAAAACGTATAAGCAAAGTTAAAAGAGTTTTTAACTTTATACGTTTATAGGCCTACGTTTGTTATTCCCCCATTGGAGGTTGTGTTATATTTTCCCTGATTTTAATCTGATCTATGGCTTATCCAATGTTCTCTGCTGGTCAGTTGGAACAGATTTTCCCTGTTTTTATATTAACCCTTCACATCATAACACAAGACGTTTTATGTTAACATTTTAAATAAAACATGGTTATAAAACTTTTGTAGATAATAGTTATTTAAAACATTTTCGTAATCATACCTAGAGGTGTTTTTTTTATCATCAGATAGAAAGACATCTGCTCATCTTCTCTGGTGAGACAACAGGGCTGGGGTATCTTTCCATATCAAAGTTTAAAAATCTGTCATATCAATTTCCTCAATATGTTGTATTGCAACTTATGAGGGGAAATGTTTGATTTTACAATATTTCGATATTATTTTTTAACTTTGTAACTTTGTTATGATTAACATAACTGTATTTCAAAGCGTCAAACTAAATCATTATTTTGTCCCAACAAAAATAATCCAGGGAATAAAATATTCATTCATATGTTTATTTATTTTATTCAACCTGGGCCATTTCTACTGGTGCACATGCATTCTAATAATTTGTCTATAATACCTTATACAAGCATCACCAAGCACTATTTGTCACCAGATTTGAAAGTAAATAACCTATGTACACACTGAAAACAATGCACATACAAGCTGTGTGCAGTATAAAATGATATATATGACCTTCACGATGCTATTAATTTAGCCCAAAGATTAGGAAAACTAGCAAAACTGGTGAACTGGTACTGTTCAAATAAAAACATCTGCAAATCTTGCTGCAATTTCCAAATAGTATTTCTATTACTTAAATAATTATTTTTGTTATTTCTTTTAATACAAACACATTACTGCCTATGACGACTTTATCGTATTACTTACATATCAAAATCAAGTAATAATTACAAAACTCGCCGTAAACTATCACCTCTGTGGGTGTTTGGGATATAACCGGCACGAATATTTTCTCAACACTGCGGCATGTGAAAAAGTAGGTCAATAGTCAGAGAATACAGGGTGGGTGCGGCACGCCGCACCCACCCAAAAAGGTAGTGGCCTTGATTGAGGAGATTAACATTAAAGTCACCGATGACCAGAAGTTTAGAATCGGGGGAATTTGAGCGCGAAGCAAGCGCAATGCTATGACTTAAATCAGGAAGAGTGTTACTGCTGCGATAGGGAGGACGGTAATAACAACAGATCTTAAGGTTGCATTTATGCAGATTGCATTCAGCCCAAACCACTTCACAGTTCTTAGATAAGAGTTCATTACATAAGCGAGGTTTAAGAGAGTTCATAATTAGTAAGCATACACCACCGCCTCTTGTTTGGCGATCGCAACGGAAAACAGTGTATTGAACATTTATGGAGAATTCTGAGTCGTTTATGTTGGACGATAACCAGGTTTCTGATATGTCAATAATGGCAGGTCTAATATTGAAACTATAAACTAAATTGACAAGCTCATCCAATTTGTTGCCAATGCTGCCTGCATTGAGCAGGAGCATGGATAGATCATTATAATTAACACTACAGTCAAAGTAAGAGTTTGCTTCAGAGGAGGAGTCCATGGTAGAGTTTTCAGAACTTCCTGTCAAAAATGAAGCATCCGCAAAAGGTAGGAGTTGAGTAGCACACCGTGAACATATACTCTTCGGTACTGGATGATCCTTTAGTTTTAGAACAGAGTTAGGAAGAGAAGAACACTTAAGATGTAGAGGCTCGAGGTAAGTAGAACATAAAGATCTACGATGGTCATGTCGGATTGGTCTACTGCAATTGGCGCATCTGGGTCCCCCTTGTTGATTCGAGGGCCCGGGATTTAATTCGATGTCGCCACTAATGAGTAGAACTTGAAACGTAGACATTGAGTTTGCATAGTACGAGTAACGGCATTTAGTGAAACGGCCATAGGGTGAGAAGTATCGATGAGTTGGTATGGTATCGGTAATCAGGGCATTCATGCAATGGCGGGTAGGCCTATATGTAGGCCCACTAATAAGTTCATCAGGCAGAACGGTGACTGACCTGGAGTGGTGATTTAGTTTCCATACATAGATGCTGGTATATAATATAATAGTCCATACACAGAACAGCTTTACCCACTTGGATGGGTAAGGTTGATTGATAACAGTCATGGTGAGATTTGGTCAATTGATCAAAAGAGTGAAAATATTGATCAACACAGGATTTAGCTGTAACTGACCTTGGTTATTTGATCCATCTGATCTGCACATATAGTATAGCACTATAGTACTAGCTAATTAATGTTGATGAAAATATCCAACAAAATCCTTTCAAAATGTGGGTTTTGGGTGACGAACATTCAACAAAATGTATCAAAATGATCCATGTGGTAAGCAAAATCCATCAGTCATCACCAAAATTGTGAGAAATATGTAATTCCATCATTTGGCAGGAAAATGTGAGAGAGTGTCCATAAGGACACCTTACACCAGTAGGTGTTGCCAGTCAAAAAAAAAGTAATGGTGTTTTGGTCTTACCTGCGTTTAAGCATCACGAATATAATACTTAATACTAATCCTTACTCTAACAATAAACCTAACCCTAAACCATAACCCTGATCCTAAACTCTAACTCTAAGCCCTAAAACCTCAACCTTAGAATTCCCAAGGGATAATTATGGCTAACATGAGTACTCTTGCATAAATCTAATAACACCTTGTTTTAATGGATTGATCTCCAAGTCAAGAGAATTGATGCATTATATCATTAAGCAAAGATACGAGCAGGTAAGACACTTAAGGTATTAGATTTTACTCTCACTTTCTATAAGTCATTATGATACTTAATGTCTTAGTTTTTAATATAAATGTCTCCCATACTGCCGTTACCATGAGGACATCTGATTAAAATATAAATCGATAGTGATAGTGAGAGAAACAGGTAGAAAACCAAATGTCATTTAACGTCAATAATTCGCATTGTATCTATGTAAACATCTAAAAAAAAAAAGTAACTACCCCCCATAAATAATGGCCATTATTCAAAAGGTATTATAAATCTGAAAAATACGTTGGAAGCAGCATTTATTTCTGCGCATTTTGGTATCTGTTTTGAGACAACTTGTATAACATGTCTTTCTGTACGGGTGCGAGTCATGGGTAATCACTTATTCACCAAGGGCATGGAAAACAAGATCAATACAGGGTCATGTTAAACCTCAAGCGTGTGGAGTGGATTCCAAATGAAGCCATCTACAATCTGACCAACACCACCCCACTGATTGCCAGAGAGAGTCAAGATTCATCAGCTCAAATTTCTCGGCCATATACTGCTTCTTAAAGACGAGCCTGTAAAATTATTCCACCACATGTGAAGAGGAAACCAGGACGGCCGCGTACACTGTACTTGCAGTATGTCCAGCACCTCCTTGGAGATGCGGAAGGGATGCTGCAGCCAAACAAAATTGGTTCTCTTGTCCAAGCTCGCAATAGTTGGAGAAGGATTGTAGTCGCCTGCTCCGCAGCCGACTGATGATGATGATTTTGACACCTCATTTGATACGATATTCCAGAAAACAATAAAACACCGTTCAATTTAATGTAGTGAGGTCCAGATTTGAAAGTTGCTCTTTAATACATACAAAACAAAAACACACAGATATCATTACTCAGATTTCCTTCCTTTATACTGAATACAAAATCAATACAATCTACTGCAACTTTCAAATCTTGGGTTACATTGATTTAAATGTACGCTGTGACGTCAATTATTTAGTCAATTGCTGTAAATGAGGTGTCAAAATGTGCAGAATTAAATTCTGCTTCCAATTATTCTGGAAGTAATTACTTATTTCTTCTTGGTTATTTTATTGTCTTATTATGTTTCTTACTTTCTTACTTTGTTGTTTCTTGCTTTCTTTTTATTTACAACAAGTCATTTTTCTTTTGGGATAAAAGGTAGTCTTGACAAGTGCTGTTCGGTTTGCCTTTGGTCTTCTGAAGTGAGTTTACTGTTTTGCTCTGTCCTCAACCTGGATGCCTCCTTGGCGAATACAGGTTTCAGCCCTGCTCCTTATTGCATCATTTGTGTTGCGTGTAATCCTTGTGCGGCGGATACTTGCAACTTTTGGCGAGGCATTTGAAAATTTTACCAACCCACGGGCTCGTGATTATTGCACAGTCCCTTACTGTTTAATACACAATGTGTTCATCTATATGTCTTGAAAAGGTCTTTCAAAGATGCGTCATCTCTATATGCTTGAAAATGTTTTGTAAATCACACTGAGTGTGTGTAACATAAATAGCTGCAACATTACATGGAGACATAATGAAGAAAAAGTGATCTTATGGTAAAAAGCATGGATTCCTAAAGTTACATTTGAACTTATAAAAACAACATTTCTCAGCTTTTTCCTTGAAAAGGTCTCGCAAACCACACGGTGGATTTATCAATATATTCCTACACATGAATCAATTACAAAATCAATAGCTGAAACATTATAGAGAGACATCGAAAGTAATAGGGATATGCGTTATAAAAATACACGGATTCCTAAAGTTTCATTTTTTACTTATAAGAATAACTAACAATTTAATACAATGAAAATCTTTTAATTTTTGACCCTTATACAAACTAGAAATTGACCTCTGGCCTGTTGCGGCATGTAACTTCTGAACCATAAGTGGTGTTGAGAAATAAAATATATATTTGTGATCCTGGGCATAGACAAATAACTTTATATTCTTTGAGGTGATATTTGAACACTTTAATTTTAGACCCCTGTATATCCTTAATATTGAGTCATTTTGCACTTTACCATAATTCTCTATATTAATGATGAGGTTGATTTAATTCTTGGTTTTTTCATTCACCTTTCTGTCTCTGATCCTTCAGGCACCCATGCAACAATCATTCAGTGCAAAACACAGATTTGTTGAACTTAATTTTGACGTAAAATGAGATTTTCTTTGAAGTTTTTAATCAGTTTCAAAATGATAAAATCACTAGGAAGGAGAAATGAGCTCTCCACGCATACATTTGACATAAAGGGTAAAAATTTACCTGTATTGGGTCGGTTGAAGCATCTTACATTTTGATTGAAAATGGTGGCTTTCTTGGATAAAGGTGTAACACTCATGATGTGGCCACACGAGATTGGCTGCATGCAGTTAATTGGCTGGATGCTGACTTCCAATCTCTGTTGGCTATGTGTTCTTTAACATGTACGCCTTTATTCAAGAGAGCCATGCTATAGATCTTTGCAACTGTTTCCGTCCACCATTTTGCAAGTAATTTTTTCATCTCTTCCAGCCAATGAAAGAAATAAGCATGACACTACAAACCTTATTTCTACTCCTATAGTGATTTTACACTTTTTGAAACACCGACTGAAAACGCGATTCATGTCAAAATTCATGTCATGTCAATTCAAATCAATCAAAATATTGATCACGTTGATATCGAGAACGTTTTTGTACATTACATGTATAGGATGTTGAAAAGTGCAACTTTTTCTGAAAGCATCATTTTTGGAAAATGTGATAAGTTTTGACCAACAAAAATGATTTTAAAAAAAGAAGAAGAGTGGGAGGGTAGCAAAACGATTATTCTATTCCCAGGTTTTTTAATTTTTCAAATCAATAAAATGTATGTCAAGTTATGCAAAGAAATGTTTCGTAATTTTAAGGGGGGAGTTATTTCTTTTGAACCCTGTATTACCTATAACATACACTAAAACACCAAAGTACGAATATTTCCAAACATCTAAATTAGCTAAAAATTTAGGACATGTTACAAAACTATATTTTCTAGAATTTTAGAAGAGTACTTTTAATATTGGCCGGTTATTTTTCACACAGCGACGTTAACTAGGCAAATACCCATACTTCTAACATACGCTATTTGTAGAGGTTACGCGTCAATGGTAAGAGCACTGTGTATTGTGTATAGGAAAACGGACAGTAACTGCAGTATGGACCTTTTTGAGATTTTGTTGCGACACAGAAGACTACACCTTTTTCACACGTAGCCACGTACCCTGTATTCAGATGTAAAATTTGATATTGTTTCACTCACTAATAAAAGACCAGCCGAGAGGAATACGACATTTATGCAGATCCAATCTGCATTTTGTTGTTTGACTATCAGATATAAATTCTAAAAGGAGCATGTCCAGACATCAGCGTTAATTACATTTTAAGCTTAAGCTTAAAACGCATTGAAACGCCCAAATGCAGTCACAAAATATATAATTATCGCCGAATCTAATGGTAGCGTAGGTATGTCGCTTTCTTGAAATATCACCAAAAATATCAAATTTGGGGAAAACGCATGTACTTTAACCCTGCTCATTAGTTAGCCCTTAAAGTGTCGCCATCAGAGTAAATAAAATGACCCTTATTGAATAAATAATAAATATGAGATGGATGAAGAGCGAGAATCTTAATGCATTTTTCAAACAAGGTTTCGCGAGGATTGAAGAGCATACGATTTATTTATTTATTATTACTTTATTGCATGTATTTCTACAGGGTGAGTAAAAAAAGGGTTGTAGGGCAAAGAATCTATCTTGTTTTTAGAACCAGATTGAACTTTTAAGGTTTTTAAACGTTATGTAACTGATATATTCATCAGAGACTTTATGTGAAAAAGATAAAGTAATTAGCATTTTCCGTTCTGTTTTTATGATACATTTTACAGCAACGTCCAGTTTTAATGTTTGTCCACGAGACATCTGAATTTTGAATATCAGCACATGATGCAAAAGCGTCTTTGTTATATTGGGGATTTTTTTGCCCGTTGAAATTTGAAATCTAATTCTCTGCTAGGTAAATTGCACTATTGACTATTTCATTGTTGTATTATGTTCATTTTGTTTGTAGTTTTGAATTTGTAATAATTTATACCATTTGATCTGGACCTCTTGGGAGATCACTACTTATGTATTAAAAGTGCTTTGTGAATACATAATGTTTTTGTGTACAGAGTAGAGGACCGAGAGTATTCACTTTATCATAATAAAAAAGATATTGAAAGAAAGCAAAGACGTTTTCGGGTAAAAATTATAGTGTAATGACTGACTGACGTAAACAATAAAAATATCATTGCGATTCATCGAAAAACAAACCTTTAATATCGATTCTAAATTTAGCCTAAGTATGTCAACACCCGTTCAAAAACACGTACCATGGTCTTTTTCAAATGTGTGCCACTAATCGCGTTCTGTTTTTTTTTTTTGGGGGGACTTTGGGGATCTTGCATGACAAAACATGCTTTATTCTTTCTTTCCTTCTTTCTTTCTTTCTATTCTTTCTTTTTCTTTTATGTTATTTCATGGACTTTTATGCAGTTCATACTTTTCAGCCTGCTGTTAACAACGCCCTTGTACTAAGTAAAATATTCTACCGTACATGTATAAAGAAAATTACACTAAAATGAGCAAAATGTGCAAAGTCATTTGCAGTAAGGGTTCACCAACACCACGATCAATTTGTGTTTAGTTTGCAGGTGATAAATTTTGCCACCATGTTATGTGCTGTGTTGGTGCACCAATCTATGCACATCGTATCGGTTTCATGAATAATGAGACCCGTAAATACCGAAATCAACCAAGCGCTTATTGTCATTCGTACAGTCCAGGTTCTGCCTTTGGGTATTCGCTGCGTCAACGGGTAACAGATGCCAGATATCTTTCTAGCTGACGAGTGCTATCAAAATACAGATGTAAAATAACATATGTACATGATTAGATCTACCAGAGCTGTAGCAATACCTGATTGGAATCTATGTGTTGCATGAACCAAAGAGACGAAAAGCAAATTTGTTACAAAACTGGCACCAAGGATAATCTAAACTTAATCCAAGCCGAAAATCATACGATCCCGAGTAAGCATACTTTGGCTCATAATATGTTAGTTATTTTCAACGTAAACAATAAAAATGCAGCTTTATTAAAAAAGGGTTCAAGAGCATAAAATTTGTGACATTAAATAAATAAAGTTCTTGTGAGTGGTTGGTGAATGCTGCATTAAATTTGGAAAGTATCATCTGTGCGAGGATTTTATTCGCAAAGGATATAATTATACGTCTTCAGTGAACTTCGCTGGTCAGTGATCCTCGCAGGGTAAGTGAATCAGGATATACATCAGTCAATGAGTGCAACAGAACTTTGTAATCATCAAGACGAAGACTGCCTGAAAGTAACATTCCTAATCCATGTATTTGATTGATTATGAAGTGCACGTATTTATATTAATGTATCAGATCACTTTCAATCATATTTTACTTTTCGTTAAAGATTCAGATTATTGTTAACGTGTTTTTGGACTTTAAATCAACGACTCGTAACAATATGTAATTACTCTTTTTTTTTTAAATTTGCGTTTAGCGGCCTTATGTAGAGCTGGATTGATTTGAAAGTTTCCCGTCCCCGTGTTTTAGTAGATATTTTGTCATGATGATTACCAACTGACAAAATGTGTAGCTTTTACAATCTTTTCAAATACATAAAATGTTGTATCAAAATGGCAATTAATAATAATCTTGATTATCTCGGACTGTCTGTCTTTACAAAATACAACATTAAAACCACTTGAAATCTAATCTAAATATTATTTGTTTGGGACATTTTGCTACAGTAAGTCTCGTCTAACTGATGTATTTTTGGTCACATACTTTAAGAGGACCAGGGACGGGAGAGGCCTTCTTCGATCCAGAGATATGTTAGAATCGAGTAGTTGACAATAACATATTCCATGACAATTTAAAGTGAACCATATAGGTCGGTGTGCTGCATGCATGTGATGCATTGGTATGTTTCATGAAATTCGGAAACAAATGAGTTGCTAAATAAACCAGCAATTATGATTCCTCAATAATATCAACACTTAGTCTCAGACGATAATATCGCATTTTGTGATGCAATTCCTTGTATGGCGTGTGCGTTTAATTCGGAGGTGGTGTGATGTAGCATAGTCAGGCGTATGAGGTTAGTGTTTGATGTAAGTTATAGAACCGCTAATCACCAAAAGGTTAAACAACCAGATGCATTACATACACGTATGCTCAAAAATACTATAGAAACACATTTACGTCAAGAGAATGAGAACAAGGCAGACGGATGAACACAAAAATAAATAATAAATATAATTTGAATAATGAACGAGAGATAGAAAAAAAGGATTGAGAGTGGTATGCATTAAATACAGGTATGCTCAAAAATACTATAGAAACACATTTACGCCAAGAGAATGAAAACAAGGCAGACGGATGAACACAAAAATAAATAATAAATTTAATTTGAATAATGAACGAGAGATAGAAAAAACCAGATTGAGAGTGGTATAGAAAGAGAGAGAATGTTAATATTAAGCTCTGTTAAATCAAGATTTTGCGTGCATTCATATTATTGTTGCTTGATTGCGGACATTTCTGTTCAAGTTTGGTTATACCTGCATACAATACTTAACAAAATTTAGGCAAAGTTGGTTTGCCTTGATTTTACCCCACTGGATTCTAAAAATTGATGCACACTTTCCACTTGCTGTACATTAATTCAATTATCGAATAGTAAGTATAATTTGCAACAGTCGGCATATTTTAATATGGTGTTATAGTGCGTACAAGTGCTTAATCTAAAGGGTTCACTCGAGAAAATGAATTCTACTCATTCAGATGATGATTGCGACATATTGCTTTCAGAAGAAGAAGCTGTTCCGTACTTTTACACTATCTATAAGAAGATCTTCATCCTTGTAATCATACCCATTGTGGCAGGATTGGGCATTCTCGGAAATGCTGCACTTTTATTTGTTGTATATCGCGTGCCAGAAATGCGGACTGTTACCAACTTCTACCTATCGAATCTTGCTGTTAGCGATATAACGTTGCTAATTATAACTACAATAAGGTTCATGTGGAGTTATTTCAACACTCCAATTGAATTTGCTTTTTCGTCGTTTCACTTCGGTTGTGCTTTAGTCTGGCTTATCACATACCTATGTTATTTTGCATCTGTGTATTTAATAACACTCGTCACATTTGAAAGATATCTGGCAATATGTCACCCGATAACGCATCGAATGCTCAAAGGCAGAACCTGGACTGTACGAATGACAATAAGTGCATGGTTGATTTCATTGGTTTCGGCTTCTGTGTGTCTCCATTTTTATGAAACTGAAACGATATGCATAGATTGGTCTAACAGCACCACATTTCAAAATATAGCGGCAAAATTCGTTGTCTGCAAGGCAGTCACAAATTGTTCATGGTGTTGGCCAACTCTTGCTGCAATTGACTTTGTACAGTTTGTTCTTGCAGTGATCTTGTCTTCATATATGTACGGCAGAATTATTTACGCGCTTAGTACAAGGACCGGTCTCACTGGGGAAACCAGCTCTGAAAAGCAAACGACAATACTTCGCACCAGAAATCAAATTGGAAGAATGTTAATTTTGAATGGAATAATTTTCTTCATATGTCGGGGCCCAAATGAAATATACAATATCGATGATTTCAAGTATTGGTTGGTTGGTGAGAGAATGTTTGAATCTAAAACAGCGACGACAATCCTTTGGTTTAGTCGCGTTATGTGGCTGTTAAATTCGGCAGTAAATCCACTCGTGTATAGCGTAAGCAACCAACGATACAGGAGAGCATTTGTAGAAGCTTTTAGGCGTGTTGATAAAAGAAAGAAGAGATCTTCTTCGCGAAATGGGAATGAAAATATTATGATATCTAGATCATAGAAAGCAAATCAACTTTAGTCCGTAGCCAAAACATTCATATGTAACATCATGGTATGAAGTACCGGACTTGAGTCCTGTTTATTAAGAACAGTCTGTTTAGCTCAGCGGTTAGAGCGCTCGCCCGACAAGCGAGAGGTCTGGGATTCAAGTCCAGTTTTTTACTCTGGTATATCTGCCTATGCATGTCATGTTTCCATTTGTAAATTCATGTTTAATTGTTCTAGTGTGCGATGCGTAATTCTTCTTTCCCTGTATATTGGTATATTAAGAATAACGATGAGGCATCAATAATTTGATCTCGTGCGCTAGTTGTTGTAATGTTTGAATGTTTCCATGTTCCAGTGTATGATGCGTAAGCCTCTTCCTTTGTTTGTATGATTATATTAGGCTGGCGGTTAAGTATCATTAATTGATCTCGCACACTGGTATGTAATGTGTTGTTTGCTCATATCAATAAGTACCAGACTTGAGTCCTGTTTATCAGGGAGAGTCTGTGTAGCTCAGTGGTTAGCGCGCGCTCCCGGCAAGCGAGAGGTCTGGGGTTCAAGTCCTCACACAGGTAGGTTTGTCCGGAGTTTTTACTCTAGTGTATTTGCCTATGCATGTCATGTTTCCATTTGTAACTTGATGTTTAATCGTGCAACATGCGGTTATAAACCTTTCTAGTATGATATGTATGTTTGAGAAACCTTTGCCAATTTTAATTGTGCTAGTGTGCGATGTGTCATTCTTCTTTCCCCTGCATATTGATATATTAAGAATACGATTAAGCATCATTAATTTGATCTCGTGCGCTAGTCTGTAATGTTTGAATGTTTGAATGTTCCAGTTATGATGCGTAAGCATCTTCCCTTGTTTATTTATAGTCGGTTTAAAGGTGGGTGGTCAGATTATTTTATACTCTGTTTTCTATCTTTCATTGAGGCATGCCATTAAAATATTAGTTTTTATATGAGAGAGAAACACGTGTATAACAACATAATACTTCTGCTGGTGGTTACTGCTTTCTACGTCTTTTTTTTTTTCACATCAGCTAAACGAAACATATCTTGGGCGTTAAACTTTGCTTGGGTTATGATAAAATATGTGCTTTCTTTTGATATCAAAATTTCGGTAATAATGTGTGATGCATGAAGTTGTCACACACCTCAGATAGATGTTAGAAGAATAGATAATTGAGTTTTCAGATATTAGAGACATTGCGATTTCCAAACGTAGACATCGGACGTACGTTGATCTATTCAAAACCACTCTCCTGTATCGATGCGAGGTCACGTATTTAGCTATTTTTGAAGATATTCCACGTGCGAAATCGACGTAGATATAAAATTTACAAAATTTGTCCATTTCCCAATATATTAAAAACAGTCAAAGATAATGAACATATGAAGGAAAGTCTAATTATTATTATGTTCCTTTTTGTTTGTAACAAATCATTATATTAAAGGTACAGCGATGTGTTAAAAATGGACTAAATTTAAACGCAATATTCACACGCAGAGATTGCCCATTGAAATGTGTGTGATACTTTGTGTTAAAAAAAAATTACAATGTGATTTCCATTTTGGATTCCAACGTAGAATAAAAACGCAGATGCTACGTTGAAATATGCTGATTTTACCTCATGTCTAAGTCCATGCATCGCGCCCAATTTTCAGGACGTAAAAGTCTCATTTTGAAAGTAAAGCCATGATGTATGTATGTAGTGATCTTTAATCTACCAAAATATATGTTTTGGGGCAACTATAATATTTGGGGAGCACAAAAAACAATTAGGTTTAATCAGCATGTAGGTCAAAATTTTAATCAAAATCAAAAGCGGTCTGTTTCAATTTAGGCATATTCTCAGGTCACTGTTATTTTTTCAATCATTATGCCCTCTATCGACCTAGCGTAGAAGCTGTTAGATATTGAGCAAATATTATAGTCTTTATTCTGACTTTCTTGTTCTCCATCGTGACGAATGAGCACAATCCAGTCTGGAACAGAGACTAGCCATATTCAACACCGTATTAACGTACGCGAAAACGTACGCGAAAACGTACGTGCCACTTGCTGCGTTTGAAAAATCGCAATGTCTCTATTATATGGAGAATAATTTGGCTGTGTTGACACTAATTCAATATCAAGATTTAATATGAGCAAATTCATTCAATTGGTTTCAATCAACAAAATTAAAATAGATGTATTGTTATGTTTTGTGTTCCCATTGCTTTGTTCAGGCTATCTGTAATTTTATCTTAATGGATAATTTTGAAATATTTGCCACTTAAACCTGCTATATATCAAAATCATTGAGATACGTTTTGGTCTAGTAGGTAAAATGATGTCTGCAAATTTGCTTACGTATAGACACAAGAATACTTCACTATCGATGATTTTACCTGCGTACATAGTTATTCATTATTTATTACTTACTCATTATTTATATCATCTCAAGGGACTTCAGGGCCTCGTAGGTACGAGTACACATTATGTTTGCAAATGTGCTTACATATAGGCTGGTAAATAGGCATCACAAATACATCAACGTTAGTGATTTTACCTGCGTACACAGTTATTCATTTTTTTATTATCTTATTCATTATATATATAGCTACTCCAGGTTTTTTAAGGATGGCTTCTATATAGTCAAGTGTAAAGAGATAGAAATGGTAAGATAATGATTTTTATGCATTTCCCAGGAGTTGAGTAAAATGTCGATGGATGCGGGGGGTAGGAGATGAGAAATGTAGTGGTTGGTATTTGGCTGTTTTATTGTGTCGTTCTTTTCCCACTACATGACCCTCATCTTCCAGTCCCTTATCTCTAATCAACTGTGAAGAAAAACGAAAGTGTAATGTAAAAGAGAGACACAATCGTTTTGCTTGTAACTCTGGCACCTGACATTAGGTCTTCGGTTTCGAAGTCATATGATCAAGAGGTAGATGGATATGGTCTGCCAAAACTCTAGCGCCGGCCTTGGTAAAGATGATTATTCATATATCTTTAGCAAATATAGTTTTTACAACCGTATCACAAAACAGGCGAAAATAGTAACTTTTTGCACAAGATTGGGAATTTAAAGAGAATTGGTCATTGCTCATTAAAATGAGGCTAGTATATGGACAATATTAGCGCGCTCTTTCATTTAATGACATAAGATTTGGAACACTTGAGGTTTATACTTTTAAAACCTACATTTTGGTCAAAAATGTGCTTGGATAGGTAGTTTTCAACAGATATACCACATTCGTCTTGCTATAACATTAGAATTGTGTTAGCTGTTGACCTAATGGCCAAATGGGGAAAAGTGTTTTTAGGGAGAAGTGTTAGCTTTCGTTTGATATAAAATAAAATGTGATTGGATGAAGGAAACACTTGGCGTTTCGACAAAAACCAATCACAGAGGCCTGTTTTCTAGCTAGAACCTCACACCGCTCTAACGATGCTATGTAGAGATAGTTCACTGCTTGCTTGGAAGCTCTTGGACGAAAATGTGTGCTCATGTGTATCGAGGTGGAGACTGTGCATAGGCCGTTTGTAAGAGAATTGTTTTGTATACAAACCTTTCCATCTTGAGCAGGCAGCAGGAGCCGGAATGAAAAATGTATTGGTTTAATGGCATTATATTAAATTTGGACTGATTTCAAAAACGGGTAAATAAATTGAAAAGTGTCGGTATAAATACTCATATGCGACCGTAATGCATGATGAAATGTAGCTTCCATTGTGTAAGGGATAAGAAAAGTGTTATTGTCTTGCTTTGGAATTTTGGTTACAATAAAAAATAAAGAAAATATAAAGAAATAATTAAAGAAATAGAATGCAATCAGGCAAAATCAGTCGGAACTCGGAAATATTGATTTTGAGATATAGCCAAACAATATATTTCCTTTTGTTTGCAGTTGTTTTGGAAACTCTCTGACTGCTCATATCTTTGGAACGGGTTGTTCAATTTCAATGGATTTTGCTGCAAAGTCAAGCTTTGTAAATGCATTTTCTATCCTATAAGAAACTAAAAACTTAATATTTTCAAGTTCCGATTTTGCTTGATCACATCATATGTTTGAAACAGGGTATAAGAAAAGAAGACGAAAAAAACGAGCAATAATTACGGTTCTGAACCAGCGATGATCGTACAATAGTAGAATTCATTCAAGCGCCTTAGACCACTCGGCCAAGAATTTCTAGGTACCTGTAATGTTAGTACGTGCACCACCTGAGATGGATCGAAATACATGACCAACTTTGACACTAGAGATTCCATTGAAATTGACAATGAACCGATAGAGAAAGTAGATAGTTACATGTATCCGGACAATACAGTCAAAATGGAAGACAAAACAAGAGAGGAAGTCTATACTGAACACCAAGGCTGGCTGGTGTTGTTTTTGGCAGATACAAAGACACCATTTGCGATAAATAGCTACCAATGACATCGAGGAGGCGTATGTACAATCAATGTGTGTTACCCACCATAACTTACGGTGTTGAAACCTGGTCGACAACTAAATATCTGGAACAAAAACTCCTGACGACACAGCGAGCCATGGAAAGACACATGCTAAACAATCCAAGATAGAATTAGGAACAGTGACATAAGAAGTAAAGCTGAGTCAAAGACATCATGGAAAGGATTGATGAAGCGAAATGGAGATGGACAGGACATGTACTTTTAATGTGGCAAGAAAAATTACAATAGATGGACAAAAAGAGTCACTGAGTGGCAACCAAGAACAGAAAAGCGTAGAAGAGGAAGGCAAAGACGAAGATGGCGAGATGACTATACAGCATATAGGCAAGGGCATCACTTAAGCAAGGGATGAGCAAGACAGACAGAAATGGAAGATTCTTGAAGAGGACTTCATACTGCAGAGGATGATACAGCCTAGGTGAGGTGAGGTGAGGATATCTGAGGTGAACATGGAATTGGAGTATATAGTTACAATTAATTTTGTTTGCCATTTCTGATTCTCTGGCATGTCCTGGCAAATAATCCGGCTGGCGGCTGATGCCATTGAGCATTTTAAAATGTCATCTGAAATATAGGTAACTGGTAGTTTTGCTGATTAGCAGATGACATCGACATTGCCCAATGCTACTTGCTGAATGGCTGGGCATTATCAACTATCAAAGAGGCACCTAATGCAAGTGCCAATCACTGTACAGGTTTGATAAAAGTTTGATAATGGCCAACCAACATGACCAACGTATTCAAAGAAGTATAGTTTAGCCATACATGCAAGCGGGAAATATAAAATTAAACATAATTATTCGCTAGTAGTGGATTTTTTTGAGATGTTGTTGCGCCGCTGAAAATTACACTTTGCAGCCACATACCCTGTATTCAGATGTAAAATTTGATATTGTTACACTCACTTTAAAGTAATTATATGTTTAAAAGATCCACGAGAGGAATACGACACTTACGCTGATCCAATCTGCATTCTGTTGTTTGCTAGTAGCCGACCAAAGAGAATGTTTATATATCAGCGTTAATTACATGTGTTATGTGCCCCCCAAAATGATTCATAATATTTATATAATTAAAACACTTGTTTTGATATTTATCCCTATTGGTTTGTTCATGGAATGTTCTGGAACTCATATGGAAAATTTTAATGATTAAATTGATCAAGAAATTCATATATAGTAATATGGAGAAAGTTCTAGCAACATTTAGATCATACTCTAATGGTCATGATTACTTAATTACCACAGTAATAAAGTGCTGGCACGGTGCCAAAAATCAGGGTACAGTGTCTGATTGACTGTTGAATGACTGAGCAGCAGTCTTGAGGTGTAAGAGGAAACTCTGTGAAACTTATGTTAGCCAGTATTGGTACAAAGTTACCATTGAAGTCTTCAAACTTCGGTTCGTGGTTCTTGTGTGTGCGTGTTGGAGAGAATTCTTTACGCCAAAGGCGGTAGTGAAAGCCAATAGTGCTTTATTGTTTGTCGACTCAGAGAAGTGATAGACTGAAGTATCTCCATCACTGAACTGTGATATTTTGCTGGACTAGCATAGAGTGTTATCTGTCTGTCAAGTGGAGCAGAAAGCTTGCTCAAGAGATCTCCGAGAGAGGAGCTTAAGGTCAACATAGAAGACCATTTGGAGAACACTAGCAGAGTAGCTAGGGTTAGTGAAAGTATAGTCATCAGGACTTTGGACTGAGATTGTGGTAGATAGGATCGCGGACATTGCCGGATCTTGGATCAAGAACTGAGACCATCAACGGAATCTCATCAGAAAGCCAGCCAATCAAGATCTCCAGGCTTAGCTAAGTAACCATAGCATAAAGAAGTCTTTATCGTAATCTTACGTAATTGTTGTAATATTGTATTAGGATTGATTGATAGCCATACTGCACTAAATAAATAATCATAAGTGTTTTAAGTAATAAACAGTGTGTTTGTGTGTTTGGTGTTGCGTGAACCCGAAGCAGGTGATTTTGGCCTGGGTCATTTTGGGGACCATAACACATGGTAAGCTTAAGCTTAAAACGCATTGAACGCCAAAATTCAGTCCCAAAATATATATCAGCAAATCACCCAAACTAATGGTAGCGTAGGTATGCGTAAAAGCGCGGTATTAAAATAACAAAGTATATGCCCAAACATTTGTCTTTGGCTTGTCGCTTTCTGGAAATATCACCAAAAATATCAAATTTAGGGAAAACGCATGTACTTTAAACCTGCCGATTAGTGAGCCCTTAAATTTTATAATAAACCATTATCGTCACGTCATAAGAGTCATAGACCAACTATTTATACTTAAAGAAATACAATGACCCTTATTGTATAAGTAATAATTATAAGATGGATGAAGAGCGATTTATTTAGAGGACAACTATCATGGTTTACTGAGCTCAGCCAAGCGTCGCTGTCTTCGATAACACATTGCCTCATTTCAAATATTAAGTTTTAGTTTTGGTTTGTTTTGGTGTTGGTCACGTGGTTTCCTATTATCCTGCCTAACCTCTTGACTGACAAGATATTGATATCTTCTACCTTTTGTTAAAAACTTAACATTTGTATCAGGGAGATTCGGGTTTCATTTCAGTTTCTTATATAATGGTGTGAAGAAATCATTTGGCGGCCATCTTAGATTTCTGGGTGAAAATGATGCCGTAATATCAAACTAATGTCAAAATTGGAATCCTTGTGCTCGATATACCCGAAAAAGTGTCTTTGTACATGATTATAGGTGCTCTGGTTCAAACTGGCGGCGGCGGCCATTTTGGATTTTGGCCTCTAGTCCCTCGGGATTTTGCGAAGGAAATGGGGGCCACTTTTTTCTAAATAGTTCATAGAAGTCAAATCAATCGTCAAACCTTACTACCCAGAGAATGGTCACGGAATTGAGGTTTTTGGCCCAACTAAAATGAGGGATCGTAGCGAAGAGGTACCCGGCTTTTAGCAAAGCCCAAACCCATAAAAGCCTCTGCCAGGCTCCGCTGAATTTTATACACCGCTCGGATACCACCGTTGACCAAATATCGATTGAATCGATTTTACGACCATGCTTTAATTGACAACCCCGTGACACATAATTATACCAACTCGATGATTACATCACTTTATGTAAACATTTTGTATATAACGAGTCCATGTAGACCCATTCTTTTAATTAGATAATAATAATAATGATTGCGTCAGCCACATTAAAATTTAAGGTCTGAATAACTTTTAGAATGAGCCCCGTCATAACCGTAAAACAAACATTTGTTTTTTTTAATTTGTACCTTGGGCGAATCTATCGTGTTCAGCACGTCAAAACACTCCAGATAACTGAAATCTACCACTGATTTGGTGAATAATGAAAAAATGTTTTAGAAAATGGGTTGTAAATGCTCAAAATACACCTGAATTTAGATAAATATTACATGTTTAGTAGTTTAAATAAATAATTTGATGTTATTCAATTAAATAATTAACAGAAATAAGTTAAAAATAAAAGAAACCACGTGACTCGCCAAGATTTAAGTTTGCCTGATACAATACATCGAACTGGTCAGAAATTTTCTAGACCAAAATTTACCCTCAAGATGAATAATTTGACAATCATCATTCAAAATACAATTAAATTGGACAGCGCAGTAAAAAATAAAATAAAAATTAAACGGTAGTTGCGTTTCACTTAATTTTTTTTTTATAAAACGTGACTATTGAGGGCGGCATTTATAAAAACTTTCAACAATAGTAATAGTAACTATCTCACGTAAATATCAAATTATTTGCCCTATTGCCCTTTTTTTTTAACTCACTCTGTATGTATGTTTGTTTATACCTTCACACACCACGTTCTGTGTTAGGTTGAATCTTTCCATTACGTGCAGGTACTAGATAAATTGCACACTTAATACTTAGTCACCGGACAGCTAACAAAAATCCTTTAACACAGGACATATGGGAAAGATGGGATCTTTTGTTGACCAATCACCCATGCAATAATAGCTTGTCAGATTAAAGAAATGATGTTTTTCCTGGTGTATTGTAGTAATTTTGGGCAATGACTAAGTAAATAAAGGGTTCCCAAACCAATGCTCATTATTTAACTTTTACAAGGACAAATTGAAATAGTTACTTCTACATGTTATAAAACTATTATGTTCCATGCCACACACCAACTCTCACTGGTACTATAATACATGTTTTACTCTCCATGTACAACTTTGTAGTTGTGACTTTGCAGTACAAGGCCTAAAAGATGATTATAATAAAATAGGCATGATCATGAGTGACTGGTCTACTATCTACAAGCCATGATTGAAATTTTTATGCACTATAGACTGAAAATTACTACACTATTTATTTATTATGAACTTGCATGATGCAAGCAATTGTTTATTTTTGCATAGGCCTAATAGAAGTCTTTTGCAGTGAAGTTTCAGAGCTTTTCAGGTTGAACATCCATCCACAGATGGATATCATCATGTTATCACTCCTCATACATAGGTCTGTTTTAGGTAATCATACCACTGAACATGCTGAAAGCCATAATATAACTGTAGTTTTTGTGGGTAAGGTATTTCATAAAATCTACAGATCTATACACTGTATATAAATGTGATTTCTGGCATTGCATTTTACATTCATCTGTTTGTTGTTATGATCAACATTCTCAATGGTTAATCAGTCACCCTGTATGTATACCAGGTTTAAAATGTTGGGGTGGCATGCAAAAGATGAATCTGTAATGCAAGGACGAAATGTAATCAGTGATGCCATTCAGTAGAGTGATTTATTAACTTATCTAAAACTAACAAGTATCTATTTAAATGGCGTGATTGGGGCTCGAGCAAACTGGCATATAAAAATATTGAGAGAGAAAAAAATCAGGACTCAGCGGGGATTGAACCCCGGTTGCTGGATTACCGGTCCAGAGCTTTACCACTGTACTACCTGAGTTCACAGTCGGTACTCGGGCAATCTCAACTTAAATTCCCATGATAACTCTCTCATTGTGTCTCAGCGGCCAATTATATATTGTATCTGTTTACTAAGTATTGTTAGTAATATGTGTTAATAATAATATATATACGGTATACAGCAATCAATATATACAGCATTAGCATCTGACTTTAGCTTAAACATACTAATCATGATTTGTTGCCAATTAAGTCAATGTTTTAATTAATAGATAACTTTCTTTTGTTAATATTTCGTTATCATAATTATTCACTTGGCTTACTTTCCTGTTAAACAAATCTAATAACTAAATGTAATGTTTAAGAATAATTAGGCCGTTTGTATACATTAATTATGCATCTTTAAATTAGGAAGGACGGGTTTACATTTTGTTTCTTCATGTGCATTAATTTTTTTAAATAATATTTCTTTGGTTATAAATTTATCTTCACTTCCTTAAAATAACCTAATATTATAGAGCACAAAATGTATCTGTGTATTAGAATGCATATACTAGTCATGGTAGGATAAAATGCAAATCTCTTATTTGACTAGAAAAACCTCTTTTCAAAATAGCCAGCCAATGTTTTGATACAATTATCGTGTCACAAAAGGAGATTTCCAACTTCTGAATCACTTACAATAGAAAGACCTTGGGCTACTCTTAATACTTTCTGGGTGGAACAATGCTCCTTGTGTGTATTAAGTGGCAACACTATTCTGTTTTACCGGTGCTTCACTGTGCATGACTGCTAAAACTTAAGGACAATAATACATCTAAGATAATACATCTAATTTTGGGTGCTTAATACTCCCAATTCACTCCTACTTACAGTGAGACCTGTGGAGCTAAATACAAAAATATCAATAAACTGAGTCTGGGCCTAAATTGAGTATAATTTTTGAAAAAGAGACTGACAGGGCAAAATTCTATTTATATAGAAAAAGGGGTTTATATGGCAAGAGCTTATCTAAAATCTGTTGAAACCTATTTCCAATCGGGCCATTGGGTGACCGAAACACAAAAAGGAGAGTGAAAATGAGGGTAAATGCATCTTCTCTGGTAAATGTGGCCGCACAATCCCATCGCCCATTTCTAATTGGTACACCCCCACCCTGGGCTTATTGCTTGACTACTGAGTGGATCTTTTATTAAACAGGAATGTGAAACTTAACTTATCTACTTATCTAAAACAGAACATTCTAGTTGATCATGATAATACTTGCTATTCAACAGTTCAATAATTATTTATTGAGCTACTGATGTATGTTTGTAATATGTGGCAATTTCCTTCCAGCAAAAAACACTCAATCAATCTATCCATTCTCTCCACCACACAAAAGGATAAAAAAAGTCATATTTTACAAACATGTTTATGCAGCTCATGATCAGAAGGGAATCTCAAATCATCTTCTCTGCTCAAATAAACCAACATTTAGAAACCAGAATCCGCAATGGTCTGGGAAGAACTAAATTGCATAGCAAGCTATTATGATATTAACAACCAGCTATAAATATAAAAGAGTAAACCTATTCAACCTCATCATGTAATTTGTATCAATATTGTATTTTAATGCTTGAGTGGCAAATAATGTACTTATAAGGGCTGAATAGAGTTATCTCAACAAAACTAACATTAAACAGTTAAACGCACATCCACAATAGAAGCCTCCAGCTATTGACAACCCATTGTATTCACCTCTGAGAAAGTTTCCCTGTGTAGCACAGGGATACTTCTCGTTTTTTTTCTAAGTATTAAGTGTGCAATTTATCTAGTACCTGCACGTAATGCTCAGTGTGCGTATGTAATTCAATGTAGCTGTCTAAAGTGTTCATTCTATTTAAAATAATCAATTTGTAGAAGATCAACAGGGTTGTGTGGAACCGACTCAGGTATATACCGATGTAGTTTCAACAAAGCATTTTTAGTGTTTCGTAGTGAATTAAGGCTACGATTGCGGTGTGCTACCATTCATACTACAATTCATTCATAAAAAACATCAAACTCACTTGATAGTATAGACTATAAGGTATATTCGAGCCAAATTTGGAAACTATCCGGGCATTTTGCCTTCAGGTACCATGTAATGTTTATATATATACCACTATAATGCCCATTTTTGGCAAACCATTACACAAAGTGCGCTAGAAATTGATGTTTACTGAGGTATGGAAAGTGTGGCTATTTAGCATAATAAAGGGTTAGTTTCCGATACACTATGGAGCAAAGAAAGTGGTTATTTGCATAGTAAATACACTATTAAATCACGGCGAGATGTGATGTCACAGCTCATTAGACTTTTTCATTCCCCTTGTCTAATGCAAGTTGTTGTAATGGTGTGAACCAGTAGCTAAAGGTAATTAAGGTAACTATGGCGTATTCACAACGACTGACATATTTGATATAGTTTTGCTTTATTAAAAAGAGAAAATGAATTCTACTCATTCAAACGATGATTGCGACGTATTGCTTTTAGAAGATGAAGCTGTTCCATACTTTTACTCTATTTATAAGAAGATCTTCATCTTAGTCATCGTACCCATTGTGGCAGGTCTGGGCATACTTGGAAATGCTACGCTAATATTTGTTGTATATCGCGTGCAAGAGATGCGGACTGTTACCAACTTCTATCTATGTAATCTTGCTGTTAGCGATGCAACGTTGCTAATTATAGCTATAATAAGATTTACATGGACCTATTTCAATACTCCGATTGAATTTGCTTTATCGGCGTTTCACTCTGGTGCCGGTTGTGCTTTAGTCTGGCTTATCACGTACCTTTGTTATTTTACATCCGTGTTTTTAATAACACTCGTCACCTTTGAAAGATATCTGGCTATATGTCACCCGCTGGCTCATCGAATGCTCAAAGGCAGGAACTGGGCTGTACGAATGACGATAAGTGCTTGGCTGATTTCGTTGGTTTCGGCTTGTGTGGGTCTCCATGCTCATGAAACGGAAACGATATGCATAGATTGGTCTGCCAACACCACATTTCATAATATGGCGGCAAAATTCATTGTCTGCAAGGCAGACACAAATTGCTCGTGGTGTTGGCCAACTCTTGATGCAATTGATTTTGTACAGTTTATTCTCACAGTGATCTTGTCTTCATACATGTACGTCAGAATTATTTACGCGCTTAGTACAAGGACCGGTCTCACTGGAGAACGGGGCTCTCAAACGACGATAATGCTTCGAGTCAGAAATCAAATTGGAAGAATGCTGATTTTGAATGGAACTGTTTTCTTCCTATGTCTTTCACCACTTCAAATGTCCAATCTCGATTATTTCAAGTATCGGTTGGTTGGTGAGAGAATGTTTGAAGCTAAGACGATGACGTTAATCCTTTGGTTTAGTCGCGTTATGGGGCTGTTAAATTCTGCAGTAAATCCGCTCTTGTATAGCGTAAGCAACCAACGATACAGGAGAGCATTTGCTAAAGCTTTTGGCTGTGATGGTAAAAATAAAATAGATCTTCCTCGCGGAATGGAGATGAACATATTGTGATGTCTAGGTCACATGTAACTATAGCCTACAGTCAAAACATTACTATATAACATCATGACACGAAGTTACTGCAGTTGTGTGCGCATATCAGGAATTCTAAAATCGAAACGTATAAAGTACAATTTGCAACAATTGGCATATTTTGATATGGTATTATAGCGCGTACAAGTGCTATATCAAAAAGGGCACACTCGGGAGAAACGAATTCTACTAAAAGTACAGATGTTTACTGCCACCTAATGCTTTCAGAAGAAGAAGTTGCTTGAAGGTACATGAAGGTACATGAACCCGTATGCATGTAACTAAATGTATATTCATCACTTGCAACATAAGTTACATCAGTGTATACATTCTTTACTTTCTTATATTCTCCATCTTCTCAATAAAAGAGGTTAAAGACATATCAGGAAAGATTTATTATCAAAAGTACAATCAGGAAGTTTAGATGAAGACCCGTTGAAAAGGAAATTGATTGTACTATATCTGTCATGGTAACACTTGTAAATTGGGTTGTAAATTACCCAATTTTGCACTTGTTATTAAGCTACATACAAGGACCTGCTGAGTTCTGAAAGTAGTTTCATCAGCTTCTGCTCGGGTCTTTTTTCACCTACGCTCAAGGCGCCGCCGGGTGCGCCTAGCCTCATGGATTGTCTCATTATACCAGATAGCTCCAGATCAGTTTCGATCTCATAATTATTGCACAGCCCCTGAGAAAGGGACAAACCTTGTGCAGCACCGAGGATGTCAAAATCTCATAAGATTCAACTAGAAGGATCTTCACTATCGGGGAAATTGGCAAGCCGTTCACCAAGCAGCATATTTAGTTGTTCATGATCCATCTTCCCATATTCGCGGTAAGTTTTGGTGAAGGAGGTTTATCACATTGAATGACACAAAGTACAACATAATGACCCGATATATCAACATAGTGACCCGATATATCTGTCGGGCCTACAATGTGCTGATGAAACTGAAACCGGTATTCTTCAAGATATTGGTGTCATATTTATCGAGTTCATCCATATGGACGTTAAATTCCCCTAATAATGCAACCTTTTCGGGTGCCACACAGGTTTCATCAAGGAATTGGTCAAACTCATCCATAATGCAGAGGTAGTGAATTTATTCTCTCGAGATGGATTGGTCTAACAACTCCACATTTCAAAATGGGGCGACAAGTTTCATCGTCTGCAAGGTGGACACAAATTGTTCATGGTATCGGCTGCAATTGACATTGCACAGTTTGCACTGGCAGTGATATTGTTGTCAAGTATGTACGGCAGAATTATATACGCGCTTATTACAAGGTCTGGACTCACTAGAGAATGTGGCTCTGAAAAGCAGACGACAGCATGCAATGCTTCGCGCCAGAAATCAAATTACAAGAATACTGATTTTGAATGAAATTGTTTTCTTCGTATGCCTGGTGCCATTTGAATTAGTCAATTTTGATCACTTCAAGTATTGGATGGTTAGTGAGAGGATAATTTTTATATTCAGCAGAAACGAAGAAGTTTATCTTCTGGTTAATAGGTCGAGTTGTAAAGCTCTTGAATTCGGCAGTAAATCAGCTCTTGTATAACGTAAGTAATGAGCAATACAGAAGAGCATTTGGTAAAGCATTTGGATGTGTTGGTAAAGACAAATGAATGGAAAAGTTATGAAGTCTGTGTCGCAGATAGTGAATACAGAAGCAACATCAACCTTCCAGTGTTGGAGGACTCGGGACTCGAGTCCTTTTTTCAAGGACTCGGACTCGGACTTGGACTCGGGAGCTAAGGACTCGGACTCGGACTTGGACTCGGACCCCAAGGACTCGGGGACTCGGCTGCGAGTCCTCCTCGAGTCCGGCAAAATAGGGTCTTTTTAGGTCTTTTATTTTCATTCATTGAAAACTTCCTCTTATGCTTGATGATCAATGATCACAACACGTGATTTGCATGCAAATGAATTTAGTTTGTAAATAAAAGTACAACCAAAAAGCAAGATTGCTTTCAGTTACATCTTTAATTGGTTAAATGGATTTTAATCATGCTCGTTTGTTTTGACATGACTGCTTTGTTAGACACAAGTCTAGAATGTACATGAATAATAATACTCTGGGGCATTAAAGTTAAATTTTGGTAGGGGTGTACTATGCGAACTTTGGGAACTAAGAATTGATTTGGGGGCAAAATAGGGGCTTAATGAACTGAAATTTCAACATTTTTGTGGAGGTCTGTGAACTAAAAATTGTGCGAATTATAGGCTTTGGAGCTAACAAATTTAAAATGTTTCCAAATTTGAGCTAAATAGCTACAATTTTCAGAGTGTTCAGCTTAATGAACTGGAGCATGATGCAAATGTGAGTCTTAAGGAACAGTCGGAGAGCCTGAAAAAGGGACCCTTGACCGCTGCACATACCCGTACCACCTTTACATGTGAGTGACCCCTCCCCCACCCTCGGAATAATACTGCATAGGCCTACAGATCCAACACCCCTTCGTTTGGCACCTGCAGTTTGGTGAGTGACGTCATATTTTGATTGTCATATTGCATCTTATGCGTCTTTAAAACATAAGCCTAAGTTACTGTGAGTCTGTGATTATACTCTGTTTCAAGGCCCGGGGGAGGAGCACTCCCATTGACAAACGTCATGTGCCCATGAAATGACCCCATTATTTTTGGCAAACCCTACACCCAGTGACACCGTTTTTTTCAGTAGCCTACACTGAATGACCCCTTTTTTGAACAATTAGTCCTCAAAATTGAAATCCCCCCGGTTTCAAGGTATGCTACCTAGGGGCTTTAGAAGCAAGAATTATGAGCTTTGGTGGTGGGGAGGGAATTTTTTGGCCGATCGAAAGGGAGGGTGGAAGCAATTTTTGGCAAAGCGAGAGGGGGGAACAAGCAATTTTTGGCACATATGGAGCACCTTTCAAATAAAATGCTCTAAAAGGCTTATAGAAAACAGTACGGAAACGCTTACATATGCAAATTACCCTGCTCGCTGCGCTTGCAACATGTATCTAAATTGGGATCCCAAAAATGGCATGTGCAGAGAGGGGTGCAAAGATTTTTAGCAAATTATGTATTTACAAGAAAATATTATTGAACTAAAATTCTGGTTAAGTATAGGCCTACGTTGATAAAGTATTGGTGAAAAACCCGGGGCTTGAATTTGATACATAAGGACTCGGACTCGGACTCGAACATTGAGGACTCGGACTCGGACTCGGACTCGGACATCAGAAATTGGCAGGGACTTGGACTCGGACACCAAGGACTCGGACTCGGATGACGAGGACTCGACTACAACACTGCAACCTTCAGCAAAACCATAAATATGTAATACGGCATAAAGTTGTCGGTGAAGCTATTAGCTCATCAATTCCAGATACATACGTTCCATATCAATTACGCCTAGCACCTGTATTGTCTCACACTGAAACTATCGTCCTCACAAAGTCAGATTGAACATAAATTCTTGTTGTCACCGTGTAAATATATTATTTTATTGAATTAGTGTCTTGATGAATAATCCTGATAAAATTGTGCAATCTTTGCAAACTTATAAATAATGCATGATATATAGACAAAAATGTAGACAATTCAGCAAAATAAAAATAATTTAACACGTGTATCAATTGATTTGTGTTTTAATGGATTGCTTTTTTTCAATGGTTTAACAAGGTGGTGTGCCAGAGCAGGTGGTATAATGGAGTAGTCGTGATCCATGACGATTAAAAGTGAACAATAACGGCGGGTACTTATTGACCATGTCATCTCATTGCTTTTCTCTACTTAAATGTGTTGCATAAATCAAAGGGATGGAAAGCAATTCTCGCGATTCACAATACAATGCAGCGCCAGCGGTTGCTCTTGCTAGTTCAATTTTTGACCTCCAGGGTCGACACCGCCTTCCTAGTTACCATTGGATTTTACGCGAGTGTGATATAATAATGCTGAAAGTAGCTCCACGAGGGATTCTGTGTGATCAATAGATCAAAAATGGATCTACTACAATGATTGTAAACTGCTGTTTAGTGTACAATCGCGTAATTATATTGACATTTAAACACACAATGACATATTCCTCTGTTGTATTCGTATTACGCGGGCTTACGATGTCGACATTTTCCTATGATGCACTGCGTAGTTTGGCCTCTCCCAGCTACCACTGGAGGTGCATCATATTGTGAATCGACCGGATTGTGTCACCGAAATGGCACCAGGGATCATCTAAAAGCAAACGACGGCAATGCTTCGCGTCAGAAATCAAATTGGAAGAATGCTGATTTTGAATGGAACGCTTTTTTTCATGTCTGGCACCAAATCAAATATACCGATTATTGCAAGTATTGGTTGGGTGGTGAGAGATTGTTTAAAGCTAAAACGAAGACGTTAATCGTTTAGTCGCGTTATGTTGCTTTTAAATTCGACAGTAAATACTCTCATGTATAACGTAAGTAACTAACGATACAGGAGAGCATTTGCTGAAGCTTTTGGGTGCGTTGGTAATAGGACAAAGAGATCATCTTCGCGGAATGGAAGTGAAAATACTCTGATGTCCAGGTAACGGGTAGCCTGCAGCCACAACATTAATATGTAACATCATGACATGTAGTTGCTGCAGTATGCGTGCACAAATCGGGGGACACCCCGCCGGGTGGGGAAAATAAAAGGTGGGAAAACGACGCGGAATAAAGAGAGTCAGTTTGCGCATTCTAGTCTGTAGTAAGATTAAAATCTGTGGATCGGATGAACAGTGAGGAGTGTCATTATGACTGGCATTGCCATCACCATATAGCGACGCACTTTCTCTTTTCAGATTATCCTCTAAATGTTGATAAAGATTTTCCCTTTTTCCAAATTACTAAAAGCATTTATAGTCTTTCATTGAAGCCAACCATTAAAATAACAGGTTTCCAAATATTGAGTTATATTGATCCTGTGGTTTCGATATAGACACAAATACGTGTATAGCAATACTGGTTACAACTTTTTACAACGTCTTTGTACACACCATCTAAAGGAAACATATCTCGGGCGTTAAATTTGACTGGGGTAATGAGAAAAATATGAGCTTTCTTCTGACATCAAAATCTCGGTTTTGATGAGAACAAATGGGGATGCATGAGGCTGTTAATCTAGTCACACACCTTACGGTAGATGCTAGAGCAATAGAAAATTTAATTTTCAAATTATTATATGGAGAATAAAATTTGCTCTGTTAATACAAATTCAATATCAAGATTATTAGCGCATTCATTCAATTTGTTTATATCACACAAAGTTAATATAGTCCAAGACTTAATTGTACAGTATATATTATTATGTTTTATGTATCAATTGTTTTGTTCAGGCCATCTGTACTTTTATCTTAATGAATAATATTGAAATGCTAGGCGCATAAACCATGATACAGAGGATGATTTAAGCACTTCCCACCACGCCACTGTGTTGACTTGCGGTTAGCACAGCTGTGTGAGTGAACATGACACCACTGCTCGTACATTGCATTGACGGCATGGTTAAATCTGATTTTGGACTGATATATTTACAATAAAAACGCATTCAAAATGCCAGTCGATTTCACATTTTATGTTACCTACAGAAGGTATGAATTATCCTTTATGCATACATCACTTTAGATCTGAAATCGACCAAGTAATAACGACACACGCACAATTCTTAAACAACATCTTTTGCACAGAATTCAATGGGATTTGAAAAGTAAAGTGGCAGTTGAAACTCTAGTGATAACACGTTTGCAGTGCATGATGGGGCTTTCTTAAATCATCCTCTGATCATGATATATCAAAATGTCTGGAAATCAATCCTTGTTGTTTTTTGAAACAGCTTAAGAGGTATCATTTTACTTTGTAATAAAAAATAATTTATCGGCCTAGTAGGTAAAAATGATGTCTGCAAATCTGCTTACGTAAAACTATAGGCACAGAAAATACTTCAACGTATTTTACCCGGGCACACAGTTATTTATTGTCTTATTTATATCATATAAATAGGCCAATTAGATAAAAATGATATCTGCAGATGGCTTTACATATAAGCATATAAATTTTTCAACGTCGGTAATTTTTCCTGCATTCACGTTTATTCATTATTTATTGCCTTATTCATTATTTATACCATCTCAAGGACTTCATGTAGATCTTCTATTTAGTTGAATAATCTCACGAGTCAAGTGTAATGTAACAGAGATAAAAATTGTTGAGTCCACTAATCTTTGTAAAAGATCGTTGGATGCTCGGGGCGGGAGATCAGAAATGCATGGGTTTTACTGTTTTACTGTGTTGTTGCTTTTCCACTACATGATCCTCATTTTCCAGTACTGACTAATTTGATGACACTGACTGCTTATATTACTGACAACTGCCTTACTTTGATGTGCCAGCACGATAAATTTGACGACTGAAACCCAGTACATTAATTGTCTACTTGTATGATGGTCTACTGCCATGGTTTATCACAGCCGCCAAGCTTACCAAAGTTAAGACGCTTTTTGTGGCACTTGTCTATTGCTGGTCAGTTGGAACAGATTATTCTAGTTTATATATTTATTTGCCACAAATTGTACTACATGGTTTCAAATAACTGATAAATCAAACGAAACCAAAACCTTTCCAAAATTTGATATGAAACAAATCATATTGTAAGTAAAACATACACACTCTTCTAAAATTCCAATACATAATTCTCAAAATTAAAATTAGACTTTAGAAATTGGTCTAAATCTAAGAATATGTGAATTTACTGTTAAGATGTTAATGCTACGCAAATTAATTCATAACGGAAATCTGTACAAAATATAACAATCAAAAGAGGACGAGATAAAATAACATCTGGATGCGTTTTAACCCTACCAAAGGAAGTTTAATTGTGACTTTTTTTAAATTGACCAAATTACAAAAATTTAAATCTTGTCCCGAAAGTGACCGTTGTTTAATATCATTAGAAACAGAAAAAATATAAATAACATAATAACATGATAACATCTTTATTTTACGAAAAACGCAACTCCAAATTCGTCGGACGCATCACATACTGGTCTATCTCGAAAAACACGCATTTCGAGAAAATCGCAATTGAAAATCTTCGTATTAAGTTAACCTTTCTATAATTTATTTAGACTATGGATTTTAATGAAAGTGGTTTTAAATTAAAGTATATACTTAACAGATTTATTTAAGTGGAATCTTGAATTATATTTACCTTTGCAATATTGCTTAAAACTACACTAAAGTTGTAGTTCTGTATGTGAAATAGTTAATTTCCTGATATCGTATTTAAAGTGCATTTCATACTGGTCTATCTTGGGAGCTATCTCGATTTCGCGAACAATGACGTGATTTTAGACGCATCACATACTGGTCTATCTCGAGATAGACCAGTATGTAATGCACTTTCAATACGATATCGGGAAATTAACGATTTCACATACAGAACTACAACTTTAGTATAGTTTTAAGTAATATTACATACGTAAATATAATAAAAGATTCCACTTAAATAAATCTGTTAAGTATATGCTTTAATTTAAAACCACTTTCATGAAAATCCATAGTCTAATTAAATTATAGAAAGGTAAACTTAATACGAAGATTTTCAATTGAGATTTTCTATAAATGCGTGTTTTTTTCGAGATAGATCAGTATGTGAAAAACGTATTTTGAAAAAATCAGAGATAGTTTAAATTTAACATTTTATCACTAATTATCTAGGAAAAATTGAGGTATGTAATTTGTTGTATTGGAAGAGCTTCGTAAAATAGAATTTTAAACTAATTTTATCAAAAAAGTCAAAAAATCAAGATAGACCAGTATGTGATGCACCCGACGAATTGATGTCCATTTTCCCCCTGTGTTAACTTTTGATCTTTTCGCATGCAACTCAAGAACTGAGATAGATCAAACTATACTTTTTCTGAATCCTTATGACAAGGGAAATGCATTGGTGTGCTTTTAAACAACATTTGACGAAATGTTGAGGCACTGTTCTACTACTTGGATTTTCCGGGACTTCCGATATGTTTTTCTGTGAGCTTTTGGTATATAGATGGAAACCTGTAAAATGGATTCTGTTCCAATTAGTGGTGGGTCTATTAACTGTCGAATGAACATTAATAGCATATGGATTAATCGATATTTGCCTTAATAAAAGCAGCAAAGCTTAATAAAACCAAGAATACATTTAATGGGATAAATTGACTTGCACAAAGTATTGAAACACCATACAATTTACATTTATGAAATCATTCGAGAAGCGATGTGTACATTCGAGATGTCCTAATGTATTCATGTCATTATAAAATGTACAATGAGTTCGTAGGTACTAAAATATGTTATTTAAAGAACACTTTACTGTCTGTATTTGGATTGTACTTTAATAGGCATGGATGCAGGAAAGATGAACAAAGAAGTCACTTGGTACCCCCCCCCCCGGATTAAAACCTAGGGCCCCTCGCGTGGCAACAAGATCACCGACCGGTAGCCATGATTGCGTCATGGTATCACGTGGGATGCATGCATGCGCAGTTAGTGTGATGAAAGTGTACACACCATTAGTCTGTGGCACACACTGTGTAACAAGTGAAGCAGAATAATATACACTGGAAACAAAAACTCGGTTTTGGGGGTAGGTAGATCTGTTCAACTATTAAATAATGAATTTTGTAAATAGCAACGATTAAACATTTTCCGATGATCCTGACTTAGTAAATATACTTTAGTTGCAACAAACCGTAAATCATGCAGTTTTAGGCAGCCTGACTAAATATTCCCGATCCTATTTCGCTGTATGGTTGTTATGTCTGCTCAATTTGGGCGCACTTGGTCAAAACCGAATAATGACATTGCGGGACTAAAACTCGTACCTTCAAGCAATTACACACCAGAGTCTAGGGCATTATCGATTGACCACCATTTGAGGTAAAGGGACAAGAACTCTTCCAAGAACAGTTCCTGTCTCAACCCCATAGGTTAACAATACATACTGCAGTTACTGTCCGTTTTCCTATACACAATACACAGAGCTTTCACAATTCACGCGTGACCTCTACAAGTAGTGTATGTTAGAAGTATAGGCAATTGCCTAGTTAACGCCACTGTGTGCAAAATAACCGGCCAATATTTAAAGTATTCTCTGAAATTCTAGAAAATATAGTTTGTAACATGTCCTAAATTTTTAGCTAATTTAGGTGTTTGGAAATATTCGCACTTTGGTGTTTTAGTGTATATTATAGGTAATAGGACATTGCCTAGTTAACGTCACTGTGTGAAAATTAACCGGCCAATATTTAAAGTATTCTCTGAAATTCTAGAAAATATAGTTTTGTAACATGTCCTAAATTTTTAGCTAATTTAGGTGTTTGGAAATATTCGCACTTTTGTGTTTTAGGAAGGATATGTAAACGACAGATAACACCAACAAATATGAAGAAATTATTTCCAAGCCGTGTTAAGTCTGCAAACCATTATGCTTTTCATTTTCAAGAACGTTGGTTAACAATAAGCACACTATTGTCTCATTTCGTAAACAAAAGCGCACACAATATTGTTACCTTGCGTTCGCTTTATAATCGTTCACCCAACTGAAACTATAATACCAGCTCATTGCTCATTGCACAGGTAAAACAGAAACATGTGTCGTGTAGATTTAACCAGAGAAGATCTGATTTACTCAGTTGAGCTTGGGGTTTAAGTCCTGCACTGCAAAGGTAGTGGTGAATTCTATTGTAGACATGACTGCATCATGAAAATTGTTTAATTGTTTGTTGGAAGTGACTTACTTTGCTTCTTTATCTTTCTTCCTTTTCATTCTAAAGTGTAACTTCTAAACTGTAACTTTTGGGAAGAAATTTCGGTCAAATTTATTTCCAGGAGAGAAACACGGGGAATGATACTAAATTCACGGTTTTTTAACTACGACGAATTCCGTTGGTTTGTGATCTACAAAGTGAGGCAAACTGTTGATCGGTTTTGAATAATTCACATGCAACTCTCTCTTACTCGGCCCTTGTATTGATGTCACCACATAAAGGTGTCGTAAGTTTAGCGCATCTTACCTGTTGAAGAGAGTAAAACGCCTTTTTGGGATGGTCATGGCCGGGATACCAGAAAGACCAGAAAGCGGTCAACTACTATGATCCTATCAGCAGGAGTGACTTTGTTTTCAAAGAAAGCCTACCAATTTAAGTCGAAATTAGGACTTATTGTCAATAATACTAAAAGGAATACGTGTCATGTATAAAATATACCATATTAGTATTCAAAACAACGTCTTTTTCAGTCTCGCAATCTTTGGAATACTTCTGTCTTCTTTCTAGGTCGCCTTCTTCTAACCAATTCTAGAAATTGAATACATGAATCCAAAACCCACCCAAGTCCATGGGAAGTGATTTTCAGAAAAAAATCTGTGTATCATTTTAATTCCTTCAGTTAGATTTACCTGGTCAATATGGTAAGTTGTACGTGCAAATGGGTGGGTTAAACTGTATTAGGTATGACGATTAGCATTTCAGGGACTTCGTGGGCTTCATTTTAAATTCTGGACTTGGGTGGTTTTTTGAATCATATACAAAGACAATAATGTTTGAATGAGATTACCACTAGCAAGATAATACAAAATAAAGCACACAGTTATGTATAAAGGTGATAAGCATTCTGCCATGTAATATAAACCACACACTTTCCTTGAATAAACCCATTTTTTTTCTTCAAAAGTCACTCTCCAGCAATGAAGATGTTACAAGTGGACTTTTATACATACTGGATTTCAATCAATGTGTTACAAGACTTAAATCATGGACTTGGGTTGATTCTTTGATACATGCTATTTTTCACATGCTCAATAGATACAGAGGATGAATTTGAGTTGTTCTTTCATACATATGACAGGCCTATGTATAGCAACACTTTCCCATGCTTAACTCAATTTGGCCAAAGTATGGACTTGGGTGGCTTTTGTATTCATATATTCAATTCTTCTTTCTAACGTCATAATACCCTGGACACCTTATCCAAGCCAAATAAACCATTTGACTCCTATACTGAAGCCTTCCGGATATTCTATAAACCAAAAGCCTCATGAGAAGAATCTGTGACATAATTACGTAATGTAAAATTAAGCCGATTGAGTGTTAACTCATGTGTGACAGAAAACCTCTATTTTTGAGATGCTGTGTGTAGAACATTATTTGAATCTATTTGAGATGTACTTTCGAGCCAACCTGTCAGTAGACACGACTATCGCCCTCATACAAAGTCGGGGTATCATTTTAATAAGAATACGCTATTTGAATATCAATTGGATATATATATTAATTACGAATTTGCCGCTTTTATAAACTCCTCAACAAAAGTTTGGAAAGTTTTTTCAAGCATCTGTATCTCAGCCGTGAAAAATGTTATTGTTTCAACATATTCATATCGTGTAGCTATCCAGTGATATGCAACACGATATGAATATGTCACAAATAATTTGAGATACAGATGCTTGAAAAAACTTTCCAAACTTTTGTTGAGGAGTTTAGTTATATATCTTGGAGAACCCAAAGAGCCACGTAGACTACATCGGTAACTATCATTCATATCACATTTTTGTAGTAACCTTTATTTTTGTACTATTGATTGATGGGCTTATATTGACTCCACACTGTGAAGTAGTTTTCCTTTCCCTATTTTGGACAACAGTCGAGGTCCAATGCTATCTAAAGCCATATTGTAACATTTTCTGAGGAAGACACCCTCAATATTTTTCAAACTAACCTTCTAATGTTTTTCATCCGGCATAAAAACGCGCTTATTGACGCCCAAACGACGTGATCTAATCGTAGATCCCACCTTTGCGGTCATGTTAGTGATAAACTTTTTACCCAAGGACCTTACCCGGGGGTAGGGCCGATCATCAAAAATAGCAATTAGGTAAGTGGGACCCACCATAAGTTTCTAAAGTAAAATCCATGATTTTGATTTTGCTCTTGTAAAATTACTCCAAGAGATATCATCTTTTAATTTGATAGTTGAAAAAGTCGTTTCCTTTCATATTTTAGGAGAAAATCCGGAGAAAATCGCACAGTTGTTAGCCAAAAACCAGTTTTGCCTATACTTTTGTACATAGCCAGAATTTCCTAATTTTGCTACGGCACACTCGAATAATGATTTCATATTATGTGAAGAATGTTCGTACTTATTTTTGGTATTGCTGGATAGAGGAGACCCATAGCTATACATCAATTGCTTCCCAATATTATAACGGTATATCACGTTTGGTATCGAAATTAAGAGGGTTGCAACAAGATTAATCTTATACAGCGGGAGTATGAATTCAAATGGAATGAACACTTTAGGCAGAACCATTTGCATTTTATACACCCTCTGTGAAAGATGCAACTTGAATCATCTACAGAGGTGGTGAATTTCAAATGTTTTTTTCAGATGTTTAATGTGGTAATTCCATTTGAAATTATTATACGCCCCACACGGGGAGTATAGACTTTAAATGGATAAGCCCAATACTTAAAAACCACTATCAATTTGTTTGCTTCGACAATACGTTTGATTGATATCAAATAGTAAGATTAATTTTCGCAACAGTCGGCATATTTGATATGGTAGTATAGCGTGTACAAGTGTTTTATCAAAAAGGTGGACTCGAGAAAATGAATTCTACTTATTCAGACGATGATTGCGACGTATTGCTTTCAGAAGAAGAAGCTGTTCAGTACTCTTACACTATATATAAGAGGATTTTCATCTTAGCTGTCGTACCCATTGTATCAGGATTTGGCATTCTTGGAAATGTTGCACTTTTATTTGTGGTGTATCGCATGCCAGAAATGCGGACTGTTACCAACTTCTATCTGTGTAATCTTGCTGTTAGCGATGCAACGTTGCTAACTATTGTCGCGTTTAGGCTCTTCTGGACTTACTCCAACACTCCAATTGAATTTGCTTTATCGTCGTTTCACTCTGGTGCTGGTTGTGCTTTAGTTTCGTTTTTCACCTACCTTTCTTATTCTGCATCCGTGTTTTTAATAACAATCGTCATCTTTGAAAGATATCTGGCAATATGTCACCCGATAGCGCATCGAATGCTCAAAGGCAGAACCTGGACTTTACGAATGACCATCAGTGCATGGTTGATATCATTTGTTTCGGCATGTATGGGTCTCCATGTTAATGAAACTGAAACGATATGCATAGATCGGTCTAACAACGACACATTTCATAATATGGCGGCAAAATTCATTGTCTGCAAGGTGGACACAAATTGCTCGTGGTGCTGGCCAATTCTTGGTGCAATTGACTTTGCACAGTTCATTCTTGCAGTAATACTGTGGTCATACATGAACGGCAGAATTATTTACGCGCTTAGTACAAGGACGGGTCTCACTGGAGAACACGGGTCTGAAAAGCAAACGACAGCAATGCTTCGCGCCAGAAATCAAATTGCAAGAATGCTGATTTGGAATGGAACGGTTTTCTTTATATGTCTCGCGCCAGGTGAACTATACAATTTCGATGATTTCAAGTATTGGTTGGTTAGTCAGAGATTGTTTGAAGCCGAAACAAAAACGTTCATCTTCTGGTGGGCTCGCGTTACGACGCTGTTAAATTTGGAAGTAAATCCGCTCATGTATAACGTATGTAACGAACGATACAGGAGAGCATTTGCTGAAGCTTTTGGATGTGTTGTTAAAAGAAAAAAGAGATCTTCTTGGCGGAATGGAAATGAAAATATTGAGATGTATCGGTTACATTTAGCAAATACAAAATCAACTTTAGCCTGCAGCAAAAACATTCATATGTAACATCGTGACATGAAGTAACGAGCGATACAGGAGAAGATTTGCTGAACCTTTTAGGTGTGGTGGTAAAAACGAAAAATATTATGATATCAAGTTCAATTTGATTATAATATATAGGTAACAGGTAGTGAATACAAATTGAAGTTTAGCCTGCAACAAAAACATTAATAATTATGTTATATCATGACATGAAGTTCCTGCAGTTGTGTGCGCAAATGAGGGTGCGCAAATGAGGGAGCGCCCGGTTTGGGAAACGAAAGGTTGTAAAACGGCGCGGAAGACAGGAATATTGTATCTTAGACACATTATTTTACATCCGTGTTCTTAATAACAATCGTCACCTTTGACAGATATCTGGCAATATGTCACCCGATAGCGCATCGAATGCTCAAAGGCAGAACCTGGACTGTACGAATGACGATAAGTGCTTGGTTGATTTCATTGGTTTCGGCGTGTGTGGGTCTCCATGTTTATGAAACTGAAACGATATGCATAGATTGGTCTAACAGCACCACATTTCAAAATATAGCGGCAAAATTCGTTGTCTGCAAGGTAGACACAAATTGTTCATGGTGCTGGCCAATTCTTTATGCAATTGACTTTGTACAGTTTTTTCTTACAGTGATCTTGTCTTCATACATATACGTTAGAATTATTTACGCGCTTAGTACAAGGACCGGTCTCACTGGGGAAACCAGCTCTGAAAAGTAAACGACAATGCTTCGCACCAGAAATCAAATTGGAAGAATGTTAATTTTGAATGGAACGATTTTTTTCATATGTCCAATGAAATATACAATATCGATGATTTCAAGTATTGGTTGGTTGGTGAGAAAATGTTTGAATCTAAAACAGCGACGATAATCCTTTGGTTTAGTCGCATTATGTGGCTGTTAAATTCGGCAGTAAATCCACTCGTGTATAGCGTAAGCAACGAACGATACAGGAGAGCATTTGTAGAAGCTTTTAGGCGTGTTGATAAAAGAAAGAAGAGATCTTCTTCGCGAAATGGAAATGAAAATATTATGATATCTAGATCATAGAAAGCAAATCAACTTTAGTCCGTAGCCAAAACATTCATATGTAACATCATGGTATGAAGTACCGGACTTGAGTCCTGTTTATTAGGTACAGTCCGTTTAGCTCAGTGGTTAGAGCGCTCGCCCGACAAGCGAGAGGTCTGGGATTCAAGTCCAGTTTTTTACTCTGGTATATCTGCCTATGCATGTCATGTTTCCATTTGTAAATTCATGTTTAATTGTTCCAGTGTGCGATGCGCAATTCTTCTTTCCCCTGTATATTGATATATTAAGAATAACGATTAAGCATCAATAATTTGATCTCGTGCGCTAGTTGTTGTAATGTTTGAATGTGTCCATGTTCCAGTGTATGATGCGTAAGCCTCTTCCCTTGTTTGTATGATTATATTAGGCTGGCGGTTAAGTATCATTAATTGATCTCGCACACTGGTATGTAATGTGTTTTTTTGCACTGTTTACCCTGACTGCTCATATCCATAAGTACCAGACTTGAGTCCTGTTTATCAGGGAGAGTCTGTGTAGCTTAGTGGTTAGAGCGCGCGCCCGGCAAGCGAGAGGTCTGGGGTTCAAGTCCTCACACAGGCAGGTTTGTCCGGAGTTTTTACTCTGGTGTATTTGCCTATGCATGTCATGTTTCCATTTGTAAATTGATGTTTAATTGTGCAACATGCGGTTATAAACCTTTCTAGTATGATATGTTTGTTTGAGAAACCTTTGCCAACTTTAATTGTGCTAGTAAGCATCATTATTTTGATCTCGTTCGCTAGTCTGTAATGTTTGAATGTTTCCATGTTCCAGTGTATGATGCGTAAGCCTCTTCCCTTGTTTATTTATACAGTAAGCCAAAAAATTAAGTTACCAGTTTTGTTCACCCCTGTATATCCTAAATAAAGAAAAAAGTGTCAAAATTAAAACAAGCAGCCAATACCTGTACTCATTAGCTCTGATTTATGACCTCATTTGTTGAAATTGGTTGAGGATTATAGAAACGGTGGTCTAAAACCTAATAAAGAAATAAAATCAAAAGTTGCACTTTTGTGTTCTAATCAATGAAAGCACGACGCCAGTTTTAACGTGTAAAATCAATGGAAGCACGGTGATACTTCTCTTGATCGTGAACGCCTTGTGTGCAAATCAATAGGGCGCGAAATGGAGCAAATGCAACTTTTAAATGGGCATCTTCCTTGGGTTTTTGGATCGTCATATCTTTATTTCTTGAACAATATCAAAAAATGAGGACTTAAATTCGAGCTTAAAGATGCAGCTATAGGCTACCGGTTCCACTTATGACATAGCTGTCTTTGTTTAGGATAAACAAGGGGTGAATGCAACTGGTACCTTAATGTTTTGGCTTACTGTAGTCGGTTTAAAGGTGGGTGGTCAGATTATTTCATAGCCTGTTTTCTACCTTTATTTGAATCATGCCATTAAAATATTAGTTTTGATATGAGAGAGAAACACGTTTATAACAACATCATACTTTTGCTGGTGGTTACTGCTTTCTATGTCGTTTTTGTTCACATTATCTAAACGAAACATATCTTGGGCGTTAAACTTTGCTTGGGTTATGATAAAAATATGTGCTTTCGTTTGATATCATAATTTCGGTAATAATGTGTGATGCAGGAAGTTGTCGATCTGATCACACACATCAAATAGATGCTAGAAGAATAGATAATTGAGTTTTCAGATAATTATATGGAGAATAACCTGGCTCTGTTGACACTAATTCAATATCAAGATTCTGAGCACATTCATTCAATTGGTGTCAATCAACAAAATTAAAATAGATGTATTGTTATGTTTTGTGTTCCCATTGTTTTGTTCAGGCTATCTGTAATTTTATCGTAATGGATAATTTTGAAATATTTACCACTTAAAGCTGCTATATATCGAAATCATTGAAAATCAATCATTGTTTTTTTGAAACATTAATAACGACTTACAGGTGTAAGAAGCATCATTGTAATTTGTAATACGAGATAAGATGGTCTAGTAGGTAAAAATGATGTCTGCAAATTTGCTTACGTATAGGCACAAGAATACTTCACCATCGTTTACGTATAGGTACAAGAATACTTCACTATCGATGATTTTACCTGCGTACAAAGTTATTCATTATTTATTGCTTACTCATTATTTATATCATCTCAAGGAACTTCAAGGCCTAGTAGGTACGAGTACACATTATGTTTGCAAACGTGCTTACATATAGGCTGAGAAATAGGCATCACAAATACATCAACGTTGGCATGGTTGGTGATTTTACCTGCGTACACAGTTATTCATTTTTTATTATCTTATTCATTATATATATAGCTACTCCAGGTTTTTTAAGGATGGCTTCTATATAGTCAAGTGTAAAGAGATAGAAATGGTAAGATAATGATTTTTATGCATTTCCCAGGAGTTGAGTAAAATGTCGATGGATGCGGGGGTAGGAGATGAGAAATGTAGTGGTTGGTATTTGGCTGTTTTATTGTGTCGTTCTTTTCCCACTACATGACCCTCATCTTCCAGTCCCTTATCTCTAATCAACTGTGAAGAAAAACGAAAGTGTAATGTAAAAGAGAGACACAATCTTTTTGCTTGTAACTCTGGCACCTGATATTAGGTCTTCGAAGTCATATGATCAAGAGGCAGATGGATATGGTCTGCCAAAACTCTAGCGCCGGCCTTGGTTAAGATGATTATTCATATCTCTTTAGCAAATATAGTTCATTGTATTTACAACCGTATGACAAAACAGGCGAAAATAGTAACTTTTTGCACAAGATTTGGAATTTAAAGAGAATTGGTCATTGCTCATTAAAATGAGGCTAGTATATGGACAATATTAGCGCGCTCTTTCATTTAATGACATAAGATTTGAAATATATTGTAAGGAACACTTGAGGTTTATACTTTTAGATAGCTTGGATAGGTAGTTTTCAACAGATCTACCACATTCGTCTTGCTATAACATTCGAATTGCGTTAGCTGTTGACTTAATGGGGAAAAGTGTTTTAGGGGGAAGTGTTAGCTTTCGTTTGATATTAAAAAATCTGATTGGATGAAGGGAAACGCTTGAAGTTTCGACAAAAACCAACCACAGAGACCTGTTTTCTATATAGCTAGAACTTCACGCAGCTCTTACGATGCAATGCAGAGACAACTCAAGTGTATCGAGGTGGAAACTGTGCATAGACGGCTTATAAGAGAATTGTTTTTGTATGCAAACCTTTCCATATGGAGCAGGCAGCAGGAGCCGGAATGAAAAATGCATTGGTTTAATGGCATTATATTAAATTTGGACTGATTTCAAAAACGGGTAAATAAATTGAAAAGTGTCGGTATAAATACTCATATGCGACCGTAATTCATGATGAAATGTAGCTTCCATTGTGTAAGCGACAAGAAAGTGTTATTAAACAATAAAGAAAATATAAAGAAATAAAGAAAGAAATAGAAAAGAAAAATCAGTTCTATTATGTAATGCGATCAAGCAAAATCAGTCGGAACTCGGAAATATTGATTTGGAGATATAGCCAAACAAAGGATATATTTCCTGTTGTTTTGGAAACTCTCTGATTGCTAATATCTTTGGAACTGGTTGTTCAATTTCAATGGATTTTGCTGCAAAATCAAGCTTTGTAAATGCATTTTCTATCCTATAAGAAACTAAAAATTTAATATTTCTAAGTTCCGATTTTGCTTGATCGCATCATATGTTTGAAACAGGGTATAAGAAAAGAAGACGAAAAAAAGGAGCAATAATTACGGTTTTGAACCAGAGATGATCGTACAATAGTAGAATTCATTCAAGCGCCTTTATAGACCACTCGGTCACGAATTTCTAGGTACCTGTAATGTTAGTACATGCACCACCTGAGATGGATCGAAATACATCGAAATACATGACCAACTTTGACACTAGAGATTCCATTGAAATTGACAATGAACCGATAGAGAAAGTAGATAGTTACAAGTATCCGGGCAAGACAGTCAAAATGGAAGACAAAACAAGAGAGGAAGTCTATACTGAACATCAAGGCTGGCTGGTGTTGTTTTGGCAGATACAAAGACACCATTTGCGATAAATAGCTACCAATGACATCGAGGAGGCGTATGCGCAATCAATGCAATCATAACTTACGGTGCTGAAACCTGGTCGACAACTAAATATCTGGAACAAAAACTCCTGACGACACGTCGAGCCATGGAAAGACGCATGCTAAACAATCCTTTACGATATAGAATTAGGAACAGTGACATAAGAAGTAAACCTGGAGTCAAAGACATCATGGAAAGGATTGGTGAAGCGAAATGGAGATGGAGGGGGGAATGTACTTTTAATGTGGCAAGAAAAATTACAATAGATGGACAAAAAGAGTCACTGAGTGGCAACCAAGAACAGAAAAGCGTAGAAGAGGAAGGCAAAGACGAAGATGGCGAGATGACTATACAGCATATAGGCAAGGGCATCACTTAGGCAAGGGATGAGCAAGACAGACAGAAATGGAAGATTCTTGAAGAGGACTTCATACTGCAGAGGATGATACAGCCTAGGTGAGGTGAGGTGAGGATATCTGAGGTGAACATGGAATTGGAGTATAGTTACAATTAATTTTGTTGCCATTTCTGATTATCTGGCATGTCCTGGCAAATAATCCGGCTGATGCCATTGAGCATTTTAAAATGTCATCTGAAATAATAGGTAACTGGTAATTTTGCTGATTAGCAGATGACATCGACATTGCTACTTGCTGAGTGGCTGGGCATTATCAGCTATCAAAGAGGCACCTAATGCAAGTGCCAATCACTGCACAGGTTTGATAACATTTTGATAATGGCCAACCAACGTATTCAAGCAAGTAAAATTTAGGCGTACACGCAAGCGGGAAATATATAATACATAATTATTCGCTAGTCATTGATTTTTTTTTAGATATTGTTGGGACGCAGAAGACTACACTTTTTTCACACGTAACCACGTACCCTGTATTCAGATGTAAAATTTGATATTGTTACACTCACCTTAAAGTAAATATATAATTATTTAAAATACCTACCAAGAGGAATACGACACTTATACCGATGCAATCTGCATTCTGTTGCTTGCAAGTAGCCGACCAAGGAGAATATCCAGATATCAGCGTTAATTACATGGTAAGCTTAAGCTTAAAACGCATTGAAAACGCCCAAATTCAGTCCTAAAATATATATCAGCAAATCACCCAAACTAATGGTAGCGTAGGTATGCTTAAAAGCGCGGTATTAAAATTACAAAGTATATGCCCAAACATTTGTCTTTGGCTTGTCGCTTTGGAAATATCCAAAAATATCAACTTTAGGGAAAACGCATGTACTTTAAACCTGCCGATTAGTGAGCCCTTAAATTTTATAATAAACCACTGTCGTCACGTCATAAGAGTCATGCACCTACTATTTATACTTAAAGAAGTAAAATGACCCTTATTGTATAAGTAATAAATATAAGATGGATGAAGAGCGATTTATTTAGATGACAACTATTATGGTTTACTGAGCTCAGCTAAGCGTCGCTGTCTTCGATAACACATTCCCTCATTTCAAATATTAAGTTTTAGTTTTGGTTTGTTTTGGTTTTGGTCACGTGGTTTCCTATTATCCTGCCTAACCTCTTGACTGACAAGATATTGATATCTTCTACCTTTAGTTAAAAACTTGACATTTGTATCAGGGAGATTCGGGTTTCATTTCAGTTTCTTATATAATGGTGTGAAGAAATCATTTGGCGGCCATCTTGGATTTCTGGGTGAAAATGATGCCGTAATGTCAAACTAATGTCAAAATTGGAATCCTTGTGCTCGATATACCCGAAAAAGTGTCTTTGTACATGATTATAGGTGCTCTGGTTCAAACTGGCGGCGGCGGCCATTTGGATTTTGGCCTCTAGTCCCTCGGGATTTTTGCGAAGGACATGGGGGCCATTTTTTTTTCTAAATAGTTCATAGAAGTCAAATCAATCGTCAAACCTTACTAGCCAGAAAATGGTCACGGAATTGAGGTTTAGAAAACAAAAAGCCACCATGTCTCTCGCAAAAAATCCCGGCATTTGTCGCTAGAGGCCAAAATCCAAAATGGCCGCCGCCACCATTTTGAAAATTTAAGTTTTGAACCAGAGCACCTATAATCATGCACAAAGACACTTTTCGGATATGTCGAGTACAAGGATTCTGACATTAGTTTGACATTACGGCATCATTTTCACCCAGAAATCCAAGATGGTGCCCGTCTTGAAAAATTTAGTTTTGAACAAGAGGACCTAAAATCGTGTATTGGATCGTGTATCGTCTTGGATAAGTCGACCACAAGGATTTCAAATTTGACATTACTTTGACATTACGAACTCATATTTACCCAGAAATCCAAGATGGTGGACGCCGGCGCCATCTTGAAAAAAATAAGTTTTGAACCAGATTACCTAAAATCGTGTACAAAGACACTTTTTCCGGTAAGTCGACCCCAAGAAATCCGAATCTGACATTAATTTTACGTTACAACATAATTTTTGCCCAGAAATCCAAGATGGCCCCTATTTGGTAGAGCGTAAATGTGATTTTTGAATGAGAGCAGAAGCATAAGTGTGTCATTTCCGCCTTATCTGGGTTTAAACTGGCTTATCTTGGGTTTACATCCCTTATCTAGGGATAGGCGCCCTACCTGTGGTTTAGACGGCCTTATCCTGGGTTTACGTTCCTTACCTGTGGCTAAGATGCCTTAACCTTAGCATATCGCAGTCTAAACCCAGATAAGGCATCTAAACCCCAGATAATGCGCCGTAACCCCAGATAAGGGACGTAGACCGCCGATAAAGCAGTCCAAACCCCAAGTAAGGCGCTTTAACCCTAAATGAGGAACATAAACTTAAGATAAGGCATCTAAACCCCACATAGCCCACCAGGCTACGCCACTGGAAATACGTGCAAATTGTAATAGATCAAACACAATTTCCAGGTAAAGTTGTACATATTGCGAATGGGAAAACTGGAGTTGCGGTCGGGTGAAGTATGAAAGACTTGATTTAAGTTAAAGGCAGATTCAGATCTTGTGTCTTTTTTGCGCATTGTGTGCTCTCATTCAAAATACAATTAAATTGGGTAGCGCAGTAAAACTAAAATAAGAATTTTCATAAAAACGTGACTATTGAGGGCGGCATTTATAAAAACTTTCAACAATAGTAATATTTCAATATTTCAACTATCTCACGTAAATATCAAATTATTTGCCCTATCGCCCTTTCTTTTTTTTTCTAACTCTGTATTATGTTTGTTTATACCTTAATACACACCACGTTCTCAGAGTGTGTATGTAATTCAAATGGAGCTGTCTAAAGTGTTCATTAAAATTTATCCCTGTGGAAGATCAACAGGCTTGTGTGGAACTGACTCAGGTACCGATGTAGTTTAAACAAAGCATTTTTATAATTAAAGACAGAGATAAAAATTTTTTATTTATTTCTGATGTCACTGTCAATTACGATCCTTGATTGGTTTACACAGGTTAATCAGCGCGTAAAAGGAAGACCGATCTATCTGGTGCTGATCGGAGAAAAGGAATAGCAGCAAATGGCAAAACAGTACGTACTTTTACAAGGCAAAAAGTAGCTTTTCTAGGCATTGTGGACATGGTGCCTTCGGTAAAGAAAGTTTCCTACTATAAAGACCTAACGTTTGAGATGGTTTGCATGTCGAAAGGTGCAAAATTAACAATAAGGCGCCCGGTTATAAATCCGCGTTCAGTAAGTCATCATTATGACACTTGTAAACAAACCGTGCTCGAGTTTGATTGACAGATGACGTCAGACGCGATAAATTCTCTTTATCTTTGTCTTTCATTATAGTGTTTCGTAGTGAATTAAGGCTACGATGGCGGTACTACAATTCATTCATAAAAATATCAAACTCACTTGATAGTATATAGACTATAAGGTATATTCGAGTCAAATTTGGAAACCATTCGGGTATTTTGCCTTCGGGTACCATACAATAATCATAAATATACCACTATAATGCCCATATTTGGCAAACCATTACACAAATATTATTGACAAGTGCGTTAGAAATCGATGTTTACTGAGGTATGGAAAGTGTGGGAAGGTTATTTAGCATAATAAAGGGTTAGTTTCCGGTACACTATGGAGCAAAGAAAGTGGTTATTTGCATAGTAAATACACTATTAAATCACGGCGAGATGTAAATTGGGTGATGATGTCACAGCTCATTAGACTTTTTCATTCCCCTTGTCTAATGCAAGTTGTTGTAATGGTGTGAACCAGTAGCTAAAGGTAATTAAGGTAGCTATGACGTGCTCACTACGACAGTGAATGTCTTGATTAATACACACTTTTATGAGTTTCATCGGTTATTATTTGCTATGCATTAATTCTAATATGGAATTGTAAGTACAATTTGCAAAAACTGACATATTTGATATAGTTTTGCTTTATTAAAAAGAGAAAATGAATTCTACTAATTCAGATAATGATTGCGACGAATTGCTTTCAGAAGATGAAGCTGTTCCATACTTTTACTCTATCTATAAGAAGATCTTCATCTTAGTCATCGTACCCATTGTGGCAGGATTGGGCATACTTGGAAATGCTACGCTAATATTTGTTGTATATCGCGTGCAAGAGATGCGGACTGTTACCAACTTCTATCTATGTAATCTTGCTGTTAGCGATGCAACGTTGCTAATTATAGCTATAATAAGATTTACATGGACCTATTTCAATACTCCGATTGAATTTGCTTTATCGTCGTTTCACTCTGGTGCCGGTTGTGCTTTAGTCGATCTTATCACCTACCTTTGTTATTTTACATCCGTGTTTTAATAACACTCGTCACCTTTGAAAGATATCTGGCTATATGTCACCCGCTGGCTCATCGAATGCTCAAAGGCAGGAACTGGGCTGTACGAATGACGATAAGTGCTTGGCTGATTTCGTTGATTTCGGCTTGTGTGGGTCTCCATGCTCATGAAACGGAAACGATATGCATAAATTGGTCTGCCAACACCACATTTCATAATATGGCGGCAAAATTCATTGTCTGCAAGGCAGACACAAATTGCCCGTGGTGTTGGCCAACTCTTGTTGCAATTGATTTTGTACAGTTTATTCTTACAGTGATCTTGTCTTCATACATGTACGTCAGAATTATTTACGCGCTTAGTACAAGGACCGGTCTCACTGGAGAACGGGGCTCTCAAACGACGATAATGCTTCGAGTCAGAAATCAAATTGGAAGAATGCTGATTTTGAATGGAACTGTTTTCTTCCTATGTCTGTCACCACTTCAAATATCCAATCTCGATTATTTCAAGTATCGGTTGGTTGGTGAGAGAATGTTTGAAGCTAAGACGATGACGTTAATCCTTTGGTTTAGTCGCGTTATGGGGCTGTTAAATTCTGCAGTAAATCCGCTCTTGTATAGCGTAAGCAACCAACGATACAGGAGAGCATTTGCTAAAGCTTTTGGCTGTGATGGTAAAAATAAAATAGATCTTCCTCGCGGAATGGAGATGAACATATT